>NC_083720.1:134277134-134512509 GCF_028564815.1 Eubalaena glacialis | reverse complement strand
ATCTACATGGAAAAAGGATCCGACGAATAATAGATATATGTATATTTGTGAAAGAACCACATCTTGCACACCTAGAATAAACAAAACGTTGTAATCAAATTTGCTGTGATAAAAAATAAAAAAGAGTTAAAAATACGCATAAGAAGTAATGAGCCATAAACATAAAGGGCTTTTTCCTGGCACATTCCATTCTAATTTACAACCTACAACACGACTTCCATTAAGGCTCTGTTGCCCTAGTAACCAGATTTGGTAAAGGAGAAATGCTGCCGCCTTGCGGCCGTTTCCCACAAGAGCGGCTTTAAACCCACAGCTAATGGTCACTGAACAGTCACAAGGACTTGGGGCAGTAAAGGACACCTGCCCTCCAAAATTGTGCTGAGGTGGGGAATGAACAAAAAAATCCAAAACAGGCAAATCTTTCAGGAAGATAGTATGAGGTGGTAAGTTCTACTCACTCTCTTTAAAGAAAAGGAAAATGGATAAAAGCTCAACCTCAGGAAGTATTAGATTCATGCAATCTAATCTACAAAAAGGTTTCAACTCTCCCCAGTTGACTGACCATCAGCAAAAGGTCTACAAACAATAAAGGCTGCAGGCGTTTTAGAGAACTCTGTACCCTCTACTTGCTGGTGAGATGTGAAAGGGTAACAGCCAATAATGAGAACAGAAAGGAGCTGCGTTGAAAAGGAAAAATTGAGGTACCATTCAATCCAGCAGGTGAACCACTGGGTCTGTCACCTGAGAAGACCAGAATCGAGAAGACACAGGCTGCAAAAGCTGCACTGCAGCCTTATTCACAATAGCCAAGACAGTGAAGCTACCAAAATGTCCATCAACAGGTGAATGGATAAAAAGTAGTGGTCCATGTACACGATGGAATCTTAGCCATGGAAAACAATGAAACACTGCTCTTTGAGGCACCACAGATGAGCCTGGAGATAATCACAAGACATGAGGTAAGTCGGAAAGCAAAAGACCTCTATCCTATGATATCACTTATAGGCGTTATCTAATAACTGACACAAATGAACCTATTTCCACAGAGAAAGACACTCACAGACTTAGAAAACAAACTATGCTCATCTAAAAGGAAAGGTGGGGGGAATGGATCAATTAACATCAGTGTTACTATATGGATACAAATTCATATCATATACGTATATCAAAAAGACCGACCATATAGCAAGGGAGGTCTACGGAACACTCTGTAATATTTTACATGGGAAGAGGATCTGTACATGCATAGACATATATAATGTACAAATGAACCAGATATTGTAAACCTAGGACAAATAATATTATAATCTATACCCCCAATTAAAAAATTTTAAAAAAAAGAAGTAATGAGACATACACTAATGGGGGTTTCTCCTAGCACATTCCATTCTAATTTACAACCTAGGAACACGACTTCCAGAAAGACTCTGCTGCCCTCGTACCCAGATTTGACAACGGAGAAATGCTGCCTCCTTGTGGCCGTTTCCCTTAACAGCAGCTTTAAACCCATTGCTAAAGGTCCCTAAATATTCACCAACGTTGCAGTTCTGTAAATGACACCTGCCCTCCAAAAAAGGCCTGGGGTCGAAAATCGAGTAATAAATTCAAAAGAGGGCAACCTTCCAAGAAGACAATTTCAAGACGTATATGGTACTCATACTTTTTTCTGTTTTTTTTTCACAGAAAGGAAAAGGCGTGGAAAAATGTTGAATTTTAGGAATTTTTAAAGACATGCAAACCCAAATTAGAAAAACCTATCAGCTCACAGCAGTCAGAATGGCCATTAGCGAAAACGGTGCAAACAATAAATGCTGAAGGGATTGTGGAGAAATGCGTACCCTCGGTTCTAAGGGCCATGTGGTAAGAGCCACTAATGAAAACACAATGGAGGTGCTTTGAAAAGGGAAACATTGAGCTACCAGTCCATCAATCACACCCACTGCTGGGCCTGTCTCCTGAGACAATGAGAATCAAAAAGTCACAGGCTGGCAATCCTGCACTCCAGCAATATTTACTATAGCCATCACTTGGAAGCAATGAAAATGTCCATCATCAGAGGAAGGAACCAAGAAGAAGTGGTCCATGTCCACAATGGAATATTTCTCCAATAAAAACTATAAATTAAATTTAAAAAACAAACAAAAGGAAGGAGATATCAGCTTCTGTGGGTTTACCCGGGCACATTCCACTCTAATTTATAAGCGAGGAACACCGCTGGCTGGGAGGTCTGTTTCCCTAGTTACCAGAGTGGGGAACGTAGAAAGGATGCCGCCCTCTGGCCGTTACCTGCAAAAGCAGCTGTAAAGCCTGTGCTAATGGTCACTTCATATGAACAAGTACTGCAGGGCTGTAAGTGAAACGTGCCCTCAAAATGTCTTGAGGGAAGTAATGGCCAAAACATTTTAAAATGTGACACATACTTGAAGCAAACACTTTGAAGAACTAAGCTGTAATCACAGTTTGAAAAATAAAACGGACATGCCTTAAAGGTCAATTTCAACGGAATATGACACACATGCAAATTCAACCACAAATTGGTATCAGCTCACACCAGTCAGAATCACCATCAGCAAGAAATCTATAAACAGTAAATGCTGAAGGTGTTGTGGAGAAATGCATACCGTGAACTTTAAGAGGGACGTAACCTGGAAAGAGCCACTAATGAGAACAGAATGGAGGGGACTTTAAAAGGTAAACATTGAGCTCCCGTATGATCCAGCCAGCCCATTCCTGGACCTATAACCTAGGAAGACAGAATTGGAAAGACACAGGCAGGCAAATGTGCAATGCACAGTATTACAATAGCCAAGATATGGAAGTAACCAAAAAGTCCACCAACAGATGGGTGGACCAGGAAGAACTGCTACATGTCGAGATGGAATATTAGTTAGCGAAAGAATGAAACAATGCCATTTGCAGCACCATAGGTGAGTCTAGAAGTAATCACGCAACTTGTGGTAAGTGAGAAAGCGAAAGACACAGGTCCTATCATATCACTTATAGGTGTTACCTAAAATTCGATACCAATGAAGATATTTCCACAGAGAAGGGCAATCACAGGTTCATTAAACTTATGGTTCACCAAATGGAAAGGTGTGAGGAGTAGATACATTCCGACATTGGGGTTAACAGAGATATACAAACACATGTGAAATATATAATCACCAAATACCTACGGAATACCAAGAGAGGACTACCCAATATTCTGTCATAATCTACATGGAAAAAGGATCCGACGAATACTAGATATATGTATATTTGTGAAAGAACCACATCTTGCACACCTAGAATAAACAAAACGTTGTAATCAAATTTGCTGTGATAAAAAATAAAAAAGAGTTAAAAATACGCATAAGAAGTAATGAGCCATAAACATAAAGGGCTTTTTCCTGGCACATTCCATTCTAATTTACAACCTACAACACGACTTCCATTAAGGCTCTGTTGCCCTAGTAACCAGATTTGGTAAAGGAGAAATGCTGCCGCCTTGCGGCCGTTTCCCACAAGAGCGGCTTTAAACCCACAGCTAATGGTCACTGAACATTCACAAGGACTTGGGGCAGTAAAGGACACCTGCCCTCCAAAATTGTGCTGAGGTGGGGAATGAACAAAAAAATCCAAAACAGGCAAATCTTTCAGGAAGATAGTATGAGGTGGTAAGTTCTACTCACTCTCTTTAAAGAAAAGGAAAATGGATAAAAGCTCAACCTCAGGAAGTATTAGATTCATGCAATCTAATCTACAAAAAGGTTTCAACTCTCCCCAGTTGACTGACCATCAGCAAAAGGTCTACAAACAATAAAGGCTGCAGGCGTTTTAGAGAACTCTGTACCCTCTACTTGCTGGTGAGATGTGAAAGGGTAACAGCCAATAATGAGAACAGAAAGGAGCTGCGTTGAAAAGTAAAAATTGAGGTACCATTCAATCCAGCAGGTGAACCACTGGGTCTGTCACCTGAGAAGACCAGAATCGAGAAGACACAGGCTGCAAAAGCTGCACTGCAGCCTTATTCACAATAGCCAAGACAGTGAAGCTACCAAAATGTCCATCAACAGGTGAATGGATAAAAAGTAGTGGTCCATGTACATGATGGAATCTTAGCCATGGAAAACAATGAAACACTGCTCTTTGAGGCACCACAGATGAGCCTGGAGATAATCACAAGACATGAGGTAAGTCGGAAAGCAAAAGACCTCTATCCTATGATATCACTTATAGGCGTTATCTAATAACTGACACAAATGAACTTATTTCCACAGAGAAAGACACTCACAGACTTAGAAAACAAACTATGCTCATCTAAAAGGAAAGGTGGGGGGAATGGATCAATTAACATCAGTGTTACTATATGGATACAAATTCATATCATATACGTATATCAAAAAGACCGACCATATAGCAAGGGAGGTCTACGGAACACTCTGTAATATTTTACATGGGAAGAGGATCTGTACATGCATAGACATATATAATGTACAAATGAACCAGATATTGTAAACCTAGGACAAATAATATTCTAATCTATACCCCAATTAAAAAATTTAAAAAAAAAGAAGTAATGAGACATACACTAATGGGGGTTTCTCCTAGCACATTCCATTCTAATTTACAACCTAGGAACACGACTTCCAGAAAGACTCTGCTGCCCTAGTACCCAGATTTGACAACGGAGAAATGCTGCCTCCTTGTGGCCGTTTCCCTTAACAGCAGCTTTAAACCCATTGCTAAAGGTCCCTAAATATTCACCAACGTTGCAGTTCTGTAAATGACACCTGCCCTCCAAAAAAGGCCTGGGGTCGAAAATCGAGTAATAAATTCAAAAGAGGGCAACCTTCCAAGAAGACAATTTCAAGACGTATATGGTACTCATACTTTTTTCTGTTTTTTTTTCACAGAAAGGAAAAAGCGTGGAAAAATGTTGAATTTTAGGAATTTTTAAAGACATGCAAACCCAAATTAGAAAAACCTATCAGCTCACAGCAGTCAGAATGGCCATTAGCGAAAACGGTGCAAACAATAAATGCTGAAGGGATTGTGGAGAAATGCGTACCCTCGGTTCTAAGGGCCATGTGGTAAGAGCCACTAATGAAAACACAATGGAGGTGCTTTGAAAAGGGAAACATTGAGCTACCAGTCCATCAATCACACCCACTGCTGGGCCTGTCTCCTGAGAAAATGAGAATCAAAAAGTCACAGGCTGGCAATCCTGCACTCCAGCAATATTTACTATAGCCATCACTTGGAAGCAATGAAAATGTCCATCATCAGAGGAAGGAACCAAGAAGAAGTGGTCCATGTCCACAATGGAATATTTCTCCAATAAAAACTATAAATTAAATTTAAAAAACAAACAAAAGGAAGGAGATATCAGCTTCTGTGGGTTTACCCGGGCACATTCCACTCTAATTTATCAGCGAGGAACACTGCTGGCCGGGAGGTCTGTTTCCCTAGTTACCAGAGTGGGGAACGTAGAAAGGATGCCGCCCTCTGGCCGTTACCTGCAAAAGCAGCTGTAAAGCCTGTGCTAATGGTCACTTCATATGAACAAGTACTGCAGGGCTGTAAGTGAAACGTGCCCTCAAAATGTCTTGAGGGAAGTAATGGCCAAAACATTTTAAAATGTGACACATACTTGAAGCAAACACTTTGAAGAACTAAGCTGTAATCACAGTTTGAAAAATAAAACGGACATGCCTTAAAGGTCAATTTCAACGGAATATGACACACATGCAAATTCAACCACAAATTGGTATCAGCTCACACCAGTCAGAATCACCATCAGCAAGAAATCTATAAACAGTAAATGCTGAAGGTGTTGTGGAGAAATGCATACCGTGAACTTTAAGAGGGACGTAACCTGGAAAGAGCCACTAATGAGAACAGAATGGAGGGGACTTTAAAAGGTAAACATTGAGCTCCCGTATGATCCAGGCAGCCCATTCCTGGACCTATAACCTAGGAAGACAGAATTGGAAAGACACAGGCAGGCAAATGTGCACTGCACAGTATTACAATAGCCAAGATATGGAAGTAACCAAAAAGTCCACCAACAGATGGGTGGACCAGGAAGAACTGCTACATGTCGAGATGGAATATTAGTTAGCGAAAGAATGAAACAATGCCATTTGCAGCACCATAGGTGAGTCTAGAAGTAATCACGCAACTTGTGGTAAGTGAGAAAGCGAAAGACACAGGTCCTATCATATCACTTATAGGTGTTACCTAAAATTCGATACCAATGAAGATATTTCCACAGAGAAGGGCAATCACAGGTTCATTAAACTTATGGTTCACCAAATGGAAAGGTGTGAGGAGTAGATACATTCCGACATTGGGGTTAACAGAGATATACAAACACATGTGAAATATATAATCACCAAATACCTACGGAATACCAAGAGAGGACTACCCAATATTCTGTCATAATCTACATGGAAAAAGGATCCGACGAATAATAGATATATGTATATTTGTGAAAGAACCACATCTTGCACACCTAGAATAAACAAAACGTTGTAATCAAATTTGCTGTGATAAAAAATAAAAAAGAGTTAAAAATATGCATAAGAAGTAATGAGCCATAAACATAAAGGGCTTTTTCCTGGCACATTCCATTCTAATTTACAACCTACAACACGACTTCCATTAAGGCTCTGTTGCCCTAGTAACCAGATTTGGTAAAGGAGAAATGCTGCCGCCTTGCGGCCGTTTCCCACAAGAGCGGCTTTAAACCCACAGCTAATGGTCACTGAACATTCACAAGGACTTGGGGCAGTAAAGGACACCTGCCCTCCAAAATTGTGCTGAGGTGGGGAATGAACAAAAAAATCCAAAACAGGCAAATCTTTCAGGAAGATAGTATGAGGTGGTAAGTTCTACTCACTCTCTTTAAAGAAAAGGAAAATGGATAAAAGCTCAACCTCAGGAAGTATTAGATTCATGCAATCTAATCTACAAAAAGGTTTCAACTCTCCCCAGTTGACTGACCATCAGCAAAAGGTCTACAAACAATAAAGGCTGCAGGCGTTTTAGAGAACTCTGTACCCTCTACTTGCTGGTGAGATGTGAAAGGGTAACAGCCAATAATGAGAACAGAAAGGAGCTGCGTTGAAAAGGAAAAATTGAGGTACCATTCAATCCAGCAGGTGAACCACTGGGTCTGTCACCTGAGAAGACCAGAATCGAGAAGACACAGGCTGCAAAAGCTGCACTGCAGCCTTATTCACAATAGCCAAGACAGTGAAGCTACCAAAATGTCCATTAAAAGGTGAATGGATAAAAAGTAGTGGTCTATGTACACGATGGAATCTTAGCCATGGAAAACAATGAAACACTGCTCTTTGAGGCACCACAGATGAGCCTGGAGATAATCACAAGACATGAGGTAAGTCGGAAAGCAAAAGACCTCTATCCTATGATATCACTTATAGGCGTTATCTAATAACTGACACAAATGAACCTATTTCCACAGAGAAAGACACTCACAGACTTAGAAAACAAACTATGCTCATCTAAAAGGAAAGGTGGGGGGAATGGATCAATTAACATCAGTGTTACTATATGGATACAAATTCATATCATATACGTATATCAAAAAGACCGACCATATAGCAAAGGAGGTCTACGGAACACTCTGTAATATTTTACATGGGAAGAGGATCTGTACATGCATAGACATATATAATGTACAAATGAACCAGATATTGTAAACCTAGGACAAATAATATTCTAATCTATACCCCAATTAAAAAATTAAAAAAAAAAGAAGTAATGAGACATACACTAATGGGGGTTTCTCCTAGCACATTCCATTCTAATTTACAACCTAGGAACACGACTTCCAGAAAGACTCTGCTGCCCTCGTACCCAGATTTGACAACGGAGAAATGCTGCCTCCTTGTGGCCGTTTCCCTTAACAGCAGCTTTAAACCCATTGCTAAAGGTCCCTAAGTATTCACCAACGTTGCAGTTCTGTAAATGACACCTGCCCTCCAAAAAAGGCCTGGGGTCGAAAATCGAGTAATAAATTCAAAAGAGGGCAACCTTCCAAGAAGACAATTTCAAGACGTATATGGTACTCATACTTTTTTCTGTTTTTTTTTTCACAGAAAGGAAAAGGCGTGGAAAAATGTTGAATTTTAGGAATTTTTAAAGACATGCAAACCCAAATTAGAAAAACCTATCAGCTCACAGCAGTCAGAATGGCCATTAGGGAAAACGGTGCAAACAATAAATGCTGAAGGGATTGTGGAGAAATGCGTACCCTCGGTTCTAAGGGCCATGTGGTAAGAGCCACTAATGAAAACACAATGGAGGTGCTTTGAAAAGGGAAACATTGAGCTACCAGTCCATCAATCACACCCACTGCTGGGCCTATCTCCTGAAGAAATGAGAATCAAAAAGTCACAGGCTGGCAATCTTGCACTCCAGCAATATTTACTATAGCCATCACTTGGAAGCAATGAAAATGTCCATCATCAGAGGAAGGAACCAAGAAGAAGTGGTCCATGTACACAATGGAATATTTCTCCAATAAAAACTATAAATTAAATTTAAAAAACAAACAAAAGGAAGGAGATATCAGCTTCTGTGGGTTTACCCGGGCACATTCCACTCTAATTTATCAGCGAGGAACACCGCTGGCCGGGAGGTCTGTTTCCCTAGTTACCAGAGTGGGGAACGTAGAAAGGATGCCGCCCTCTGGCCGTTACCTGCAAAAGCAGCTGTAAAGCCTGTGCTAATGGTCACTTCATATGAACATGTACTGCAGGGCTGTAAGTGAAACCTGCCCTCAAAATGTCTTGAGGGAAGTAATGGCCAAAACATTTTAAAATGTGACACATACTTGAAGCAAACACTTTCAAGAACTAAGCTGTAATCACAGTTTGAAAAATAAAAAGGACATGCCTTACAGGCCAATTTCAACGGAATATGACACACATGCAAATTCAACCACAAAGAGGTATCAGCTCACACCAGTCAGAATCACCATCAGCAAGAAATCTATAAACAGTAAATGCTGAAGGTGTTGTTGAGAAATGCATACCGTGAACTTTAAGAGGGACATAACCTGGAAAGAGCCACTAATGAGAACAGAATGGAGGGGCCTTTAAAAGGTAAACATTGAGCTCCCGTATGATCCAGCCAGCCCATTCCTGGACCTATAACCTAGGAAGACAGAATTGGAAAGACACAGGCAGGCAAATGTGCACTACACAGTATTACAATAGCCAAGATACGGAAGTAACCAAAAAGTCCACCAACAGATGGGTGGACCAGGAAGAACTGCTACATGTCGAGAGGGAATATTAGTTAGCGAAAGAATGAAACAATGCCATTTGCAGCACCATAGGTGAGTCTAGAAGTAATCACGCAACTTGTGGTAAGTGAGAAAGCGAAAGACACAGGTCCTATCATATCACTTATAGGTGTTACCTAAAATTCGATACCAATGAAGATATTTCCACAGAGAAGGGCAATCACAGGTTCATTAAACTTATGGTTCACCAAATGGAAAGGTGTGAGGAGTAGATACATTACGACATTGGGGTTAACAGAGATATACAAACACATGTGAAATATATAATCACCAAATACCTACGGAATACCAAGAGAGGACTACCCAATATTCTCTCATAATCTACATGGAACAAGGATCTGACGAATAATAGATATATGTATATTTGTGAAAGAACCACATCTTGCACACCTAGAATAAACAAAACGTTGTAATCAAATTTGCTGTGATAAAAAATAAAAAAGAGTTAAAAATACGCATAAGAAGTAATGAGCCATAAACATAAAGGGCTTTTTCCTGGCACATTCCATTCTAATTTACAACCTACAACACGACTTCCATTAAGGCTCTGTTGCCCTAGTAACCAGATTTGGTAAAGGAGAAATGCTGCCGCCTTGCGGCCGTTTCCCACAAGAGCGGCTTTAAACCCACAGCTAATGGTCACTGAACAGTCACAAGGACTTGGGGCAGTAAAGGACACCTGCCCTCCAAAATTGTGCTGAGGTGGGGAATGAACAAAAAAATCCAAAACAGGCAAATCTTTCAGGAAGATAGTATGAGGTGGTAAGTTCTACTCACTCTCTTTAAAGAAAAGGAAAATGGATAAAAGCTCAACCTCAGGAAGTATTAGACTCATGCAATCTAATCTACAAAAAGGTTTCAACTCTCCCCAGTCGACTGACCATCAGCAAAAGGTCTACAAACAATAAAGGCTGCAGGCGTTTTAGAGAACTCTGTACCCTCTACTTGCTGGTGAGATGTGAAAGGGTAACAGCCAATAATGAGAACAGAAAGGAGCTGCGTTGAAAAGGAAAAATTGAGGTACCATTCAATCCAGCAGGTGAACCACTGGGTCTGTCACCTGAGAAGACCAGAATCGAGAAGACACAGGCTGCAAAAGCTGCACTGCAGCCTTATTCACAATAGCCAAGACAGTGAAGCTACCAAAATGTCCATCAACAGGTGAATGGATAAAAAGTAGTGGTCCATGTACACGATGGAATCTTAGCCATGGAAAACAATGAAACACTGCTCTTTGAGGCACCACAGATGAGCCTGGAGATAATCACAAGACATGAGGTAAGTCGGAAAGCAAAAGACCTCTATCCTATGATATCACTTATAGGCGTTATCTAATAACTGACACAAATGAACCTATTTCCACAGAGAAAGACACTCACAGACTTAGAAAACAAACTATGCTCATCTAAAAGGAAAGGTGGGGGGAATGGATCAATTAACATCAGTGTTACTATATGGATACAAATTCATATCATATACGTATATCAAAAAGACCGACCATATAGCAAGGGAGGTCTACGGAACACTCTGTAATATTTTACATGGGAAGAGGATCTGTACATGCATAGACATATATAATGTACAAATGAACCAGATATTGTAAACCTAGGACAAATAATATTCTAATCTATACCCCAATTAAAAAATTAAAAAAAAAAGAAGTAATGAGACATACACTAATGGGGGTTTCTCCTAGCACATTCCATTCTAATTTACAACCTAGGAACACGACTTCCAGAAAGACTCTGCTGCCCTCGTACCCAGATTTGACAACGGAGAAATGCTGCCTCCTTGTGGCCGTTTCCCTTAACAGCAGCTTTAAACCCATTGCTAAAGGTCCCTAAATATTCACCAACGTTGCAGTTCTGTAAATGACACCTGCCCTCCAAAAAAGGCCTGGGGTCGAAAATCGAGTAATAAATTCAAAAGAGGGCAACCTTCCAAGAAGACAATTTCAAGACGTATATGGTACTCATACTTTTTTCTGTTTTTTTTTTCACAGAAAGGAAAAGGCGTGGAAAAATGTTGAATTTTAGGAAGTTTTAAAGACATGCAAACCCAAATTAGAAAAACCTATCAGCTCACAGCAGTCAGAATGGCCATTAGCGAAAACGGTGCAAACAATAAATGCTGAAGGGATTGTGGAGAAATGCGTACCCTCGGTTCTAAGGGCCATGTGGTAAGAGCCACTAATGAAAACACAATGGAGGTGCTTTGAAAAGGGAAACATTGAGCTACCAGTCCATCAATCACACCCACTGCTGGGCCTATCTCCTGAGACAATGAGAATCAAAAAGTCACAGGCGGGCAATCCTGCACTCCAGCAATATTTACTATAGCCATCACTTGGAAGCAAAGAAAATGTCCATCATCAGAGGAAGGAACCAAGAAGAAGTGGTCCATGTACACAATGGAATATTTCTCCAATAAAAACTATAAATTAAATTTAAAAAACAAACAAAAGGAAGGAGATATCAGCTTCTGTGGGTTTACCCGGGCACACTCAACTCTAATTTATCAGCGAGGAACACCGCTGGCCGGGAGGTCTGTTTCCCTAGTTACCAGAGTGGGGAACGTAGAATGGATGCCGCCCTCTGGCCGTTACCTGCAAAAACAGCTGTAAAGCCTGTGCTAATGGTCACTTCATATGAACATGTACTGCAGGGCTGTAAGTGAAACCTGCCCTCAAAATGTCTTGAGGGAAGTAATGGCCAAAACATTTTAAAATGTGACACATACTTGAAGCAAACACTTTGAAGAACTAAGCTGTAATCACAGTTTGAAAAATAAAACGGACATGCCTTAAAGGTCAATTTCAACGGAATATGACACACATGCAAATTCAACCACAAAGAGGTATCAGCTCACACCAGTCAGAATCACCATCAGCAAGAAATCTATAAACAGTAAATGCTGAAGGTGTTGTTGAGAGATGCATACCGTGAACTTTAAGAGGGACATAACCTGGAAAGAGCCACTAATGAGAACAGAATGGAGAGGCCTTTAAAAGGTAAACATTGAGCTCCCGTGTGATCCAGCCGGTCCATTCCTGGACCTATAACCTAGGAAGACAGAATTGGAAAGACACAGGCAGGCAAATGTGCACTACACAGTATTACAATAGCCAAGATACGGAAGTAACCAAAAAGTCCACCAACAGATGGGTGGACCAGGAAGAACTGCTACATGTCGAGAGGGAATATTAGTTAGCGAAAGAATGAAGCAATGCCATTGGCAGCACCATAGGTGAGTCTAGAAGTAATCACGCAACTTGTGGTAAGTGAGAAAGCGAAAGACACAGGTCCTATCATATCACTTATAGGTGTTACCTAAAATTCGATACCAATGAAGATATTTCCACAGAGAAGGGCAATCACAGGTTCATTAAACTTATGGTTCACCAAATGGAAAGGTGTGAGGAGTAGATACATTACGACATTGGGGTTAACAGAGATATACAAACACATGTGAAATATATAATCACCAAATACCTACGGAATACCAAGAGAGGACTACCCCATATTCTCTCATAATCTACATGGAACAAGGATCCGACGAATACTAGATATATGTATATTTGTGAAAGAACCACATCTTGCACACCTAGAATAAACAAAACGTTGTAATCAAATTTGCTGTGATAAAAAATAAAAAAGAGTTAAAAATACGCATAAGAAGTAATGAGCCATAAACATAAAGGGCTTTTTCCTGGCACATTCCATTCTAATTTACAACCTACAACACGACTTCCATTAAGGCTCTGTTGCCCTAGTAACCAGATTTGGTAAAGGAGAAATGCTGCCGCCTTGCGGCCGTTTCCCACAAGAGCGGCTTTAAACCCACAGCTAATGGTCACTGAACATTCACAAGGACTTGGGGCAGTAAAGGACACCTGCCCTCCAAAATTGTGCTGAGGTGGGGAATGAACAAAAAAATCCAAAACAGGCAAATCTTTCAGGAAGATAGTATGAGGTGGTAAGTTCTACTCACTCTCTTTAAAGAAAAGGAAAATGGATAAAAGCTCAACCTCAGGAAGTATTAGACTCATGCAATCTAATCTACAAAAAGGTTTCAACTCTCCCCAGTCGACTGACCATCAGCAAAAGGTCTACAAACAATAAAGGCTGCAGGCGTTTTAGAGAACTCTGTACCCTCTACTTGCTGGTGAGATGTGAAAGGGTAACAGCCAATAATGAGAACAGAAAGGAGCTGCGTTGAAAAGGAAAAATTGAGGTACCATTCAATCCAGCAGGTGAACCACTGGGTCTGTCACCTGAGAAGACCAGAATCGAGAAGACACAGGCTGCAAAAGCTGCACTGCAGCCTTATTCACAATAGCCAAGACAGTGAAGCTACCAAAATGTCCATCAACAGGTGAATGGATAAAAAGTAGTGGTCCATGTACACGATGGAATCTTAGCCATGGAAAACAATGAAACACTGCTCTTTGAGGCACCACAGATGAGCCTGGAGATAATCACAAGACATGAGGTAAGTCGGAAAGCAAAAGACCTCTATCCTATGATATCACTTATAGGCGTTATCTAATAACTGACACAAATGAACCTATTTCCACAGAGAAAGACACTCACAGACTTAGAAAACAAACTATGCTCATCTAAAAGGAAAGGTGGGGGGAATGGATCAATTAACATCAGTGTTACTATATGGATACAAATTCATATCATATACGTATATCAAAAAGACCGACCATATAGCAAAGGAGGTCTACGGAACACTCTGTAATATTTTACATGGGAAGAGGATCTGTACATGCATAGACATATATAATGTACAAATGAACCAGATATTGTAAACCTAGGACAAATAATATTCTAATCTATACCCCAATTAAAAAATTTAAAAAAAAAGAAGTAATGAGACATACACTAATGGGGGTTTCTCCTAGCACATTCCATTCTAATTTACAACCTAGGAACACGACTTCCAGAAAGACTCTGCTGCCCTCGTACCCAGATTTGACAACGGAGAAATGCTGCCTCCTTGTGGCCGTTTCCCTTAACAGCAGCTTTAAACCCATTGCTAAAGGTCCCTAAATATTCACCAACGTTGCAGTTCTGTAAATGACACCTGCCCTCCAAAAAAGGCCTGGGGTCGAAAATCGAGTAATAAATTCAAAAGAGGGCAACCTTCCAAGAAGACAATTTCAAGACGTATATGGTACTCATACTTTTTTCTGTTTTTTTTTCACAGAAAGGAAAAGGCGTGGAAAAATGTTGAATTTTAGGAATTTTTAAAGACATGCAAACCCAAATTAGAAAAACCTATCAGCTCACAGCAGTCAGAATGGCCATTAGCGAAAACGGTGCAAACAATAAATGCTGAAGGGATTGTGGAGAAATGCGTACCCTCGGTTCTAAGGGCCATGTGGTAAGAGCCACTAATGAAAACACAATGGAGGTGCTTTGAAAAGGGAAACATTGAGCTACCAGTCCATCAATCACACCCACTGCTGGGCCTATCTCCTGAGACAATGAGAATCAAAAAGTCACAGGCGGGCAATCCTGCACTCCAGCAATATTTACTATAGCCATCACTTGGAAGCAATGAAAATGTCCATCATCAGAGGAAGGAACCAAGAAGAAGTGGTCCATGTACACAATGGAATATTTCTCCAATAAAAACTATAAATTAAATTTAAAAAACAAACAAAAGGAAGGAGATATCAGCTTCTGTGGGTTTACCCGGGCACACTCAACTCTAATTTATAAGCGAGGAACACCGCTGGCCGGGAGGTCTGTTTCCCTAGTTACCAGAGTGGGGAACGTAGAAAGGATGCCGCCCTCAGGCCGTTACCTGCAAAAACAGCTGTAAAGCCTGTGCTAACGGTCACTTCATATGAACATGTACTGCAGGGCTGTAAGTGAAACCTGCCCTCAAAATGTCTTGAGGGAAGTAATGGCCAAAACATTTTAAAATGTGACACATACTTGAAGCAAACACTTTGAAGAACTAAGCTGTAATCACAGTTTGAAAAATAAAACGGACATGCCTTAAAGGTCAATTTCAACGGAATATGACACACATGCAAATTCAACCACAAATTGGTATCAGCTCACACCAGTCAGAATCACCATCAGCAAGAAATCTATAAACAGTAAATGCTGATGGTGTTGTGGAGAAATGCATACCGCGAACTTTAAGAGGGACATAACCTGGAAAGAGCCACTAATGAGAACAGAATGGAGGGGCCTTTAAAAGGTAAACATTGAGCTCCCGTATGATCCAGCCGGCCCATTCCTGGACCTATAACCTAGGAAGACAGAATTGGAAAGACACAGGCCGGCAAATGTGCACTGCACAGTATTACAATAGCCAAGATATGGAAGTAACCAAAAAGTCCACCAACAGATGGGTGGACCAGGAAGAACTGCTACATGTCGAGATGGAATATTAGTTAGCGAAAGAATGAAACAATGCCATTTGCAGCACCATAGGTGAGTCTAGAAGTAATCACGCAACTTGTGGTAAGTGAGAAAGCGAAAGACACAGGTCCTATCATATCACTTATAGGTGTTACCTAAAATTCGATACCAATGAAGATATTTCCACAGAGAAGGGCAATCACAGGTTCATTAAACTTATGGTTCACCAAATGGAAAGGTGTGAGGAGTAGATACATTCCGACATTGGGGTTAACAGAGATATACAAACACATGTGAAATATATAATCATCAAATACCTACGGAATACCAAGAGTGGACTACCCAATATTCTCTCATAATCTACATGGAACAAGGATCCGACGAATAATAGATATATGTATATTTGTGAAAGAACCACATCTTGCACACCTAGAATAAACAAAACGTTGTAATCAAATTTGCTGTGATAAAAAATAAAAAAGAGTTAAAAATACGCATAAGAAGTAATGAGCCATAAACATAAAGGGCTTTTTCCTGGCACATTCCATTCTAATTTACAACCTACAACACGACTTCCATTAAGGCTCTGTTGCCCTAGTAACCAGATTTGGTAAAGGAGAAATGCTGCCACCTTGCGGCCGTTTCCCACAAGAGCGGCTTTAAACCCACAGCTAATGGTCACTGAACATTCACAAGGACTTGGGGCAGTAAAGGACACCTGCCCTCCAAAATTGTGCTGAGGTGGGGAATGAACAAAAAAATTCAAAACAGGCAAATCTTTCAGGAAGATAGTATGAGGTGGTAAGTTTTACTCACTCTCTTTAAAGAAAAGGAAAATGGATAAAAGCTCAACCTCAGGAAGTATTAGACTCATGCAATCTAATCTACAAAAAGGTTTCAACTCTCCCCAGTCGACTGACCATCAGCAAAAGGTCTACAAACAATAAAGGCTGCAGGCGTGTTAGAGAACTCTGTACCCTCTACTTGCTGGTGAGATGTGAAAGGGTAACAGCCAATAATGAGAACAGAAAGGAGCTGCGTTGAAAAGTAAAAATTGAGGTACCATTCAATCCAGCAGGTGAACCACTGGGTCTGTCACCTGAGAAGACCAGAATCGAGAAGACACAGGCTGCAAAAGCTGCACTGCAGCCTTATTCACAATAGCCAAGACAGTGAAGCTACCAAAATGTCCATCAACAGGTGAATGGATAAAAAGTAGTGGTCCATGTACACGATGGAATCTTAGCCATGGAAAACAATGAAACACTGCTCTTTGAGGCACCACAGATGAGCCTGGAGATAATCACAAGACATGAGGTAAGTCGGAAAGCAAAAGACCTCTATCCTATGATATCACTTATAGGCGTTATCTAATAACTGACACAAATGAACCTATTTCCACAGAGAAAGACACTCACAGACTTAGAAAACAAACTATGCTCATCTAAAAGGAAAGGTGGGGGGAATGGATCAATTAACATCAGTGTTACTATATGGATACAAATTCATATCATATACGTATATCAAAAAGACCGACCATATAGCAAAGGAGGTCTACGGAACACTCTGTAATATTTTACATGGGAAGAGGATCTGTACATGCATAGACATATATAATGTACAAATGAACCAGATATTGTAAACCTAGGACAAATAATATTCTAATCTATACCCCAATTAAAAAATTTAAAAAAAAAGAAGTAATGAGACATACACTAATGGGGGTTTCTCCTAGCACATTCCATTCTAATTTACAACCTAGGAACACGACTTCCAGAAAGACTCTGCTGCCCTCGTACCCAGATTTGACAACGGAGAAATGCTGCCTCCTTGTGGCCGTTTCCCTTAACAGCAGCTTTAAACCCATTGCTAAAGGTCCCTAAATATTCACCAACGTTGCAGTTCTGTAAATGACACCTGCCCTCCAAAAAAGGCCTGGGGTCGAAAATCGAGTAATAAATTCAAAAGAGGGCAACCTTCCAAGAAGACAATTTCAAGACGTATATGGTACTCATACTTTTTTCTGTTTTTTTTTCACAGAAAGGAAAAGGCGTGGAAAAATGTTGAATTTTAGGAATTTTTAAAGACATGCAAACCCAAATTAGAAAAACCTATCAGCTCACAGCAGTCAGAATGGCCATTAGCGAAAACGGTGCAAACAATAAATGCTGAAGGGATTGTGGAGAAATGCGTACCCTCGGTTCTAAGGGCCATGTGGTAAGAGCCACTAATGAAAACACAATGGAGGTGCTTTGAAAAGGGAAACATTGAGCTACCAGTCCATCAATCACACCCACTGCTGGGCCTATCTCCTGAGACAATGAGAATCAAAAAGTCACAGGCTGGCAATCCTGCACTCCAGCAATATTTACTATAGCCATCACTTGGAAGCAATGAAAATGTCCATCATCAGAGGAAGGAACCAAGAAGAAGTGGTCCATGTACACAATGGAATATTTCTCCAATAAAAACTATAAATTAAATTTAAAAAACAAACAAAAGGAAGGAGATATCAGCTTCTGTGGGTTTACCCGGGCACACTCAACTCTAATTTATAAGCGAGGAACACCGCTGGCCGGGAGGTCTGTTTCCCTAGTTACCAGAGTGGGGAACGTAGAAAGGATGCCGCCCTCAGGCCGTTACCTGCAAAAACAGCTGTAAAGCCTGTGCTAACGGTCACTTCATATGAACATGTACTGCAGGGCTGTAAGTGAAACCTGCCCTCAAAATGTCTTGAGGGAAGTAATGGCCAAAACATTTTAAAATGTGACACATACTTGAAGCAAACACTTTGAAGAACTAAGCTGTAATCACAGTTTGAAAAATAAAACGGACATGCCTTAAAGGTCAATTTCAACGGAATATGACACACATGCAAATTCAACCACAAATTGGTATCAGCTCACACCAGTCAGAATCACCATCAGCAAGAAATCTATAAACAGTAAATGCTGATGGTGTTGTGGAGAAATGCATACCGCGAACTTTAAGAGGGACATAACCTGGAAAGAGCCACTAATGAGAACAGAATGGAGGGGCCTTTAAAAGGTAAACATTGAGCTCCCGTATGATCCAGCCGGCCCATTCCTGGACCTATAACCTAGGAAGACAGAATTGGAAAGACACAGGCCGGCAAATGTGCACTGCACAGTATTACAATAGCCAAGATATGGAAGTAACCAAAAAGTCCACCAACAGATGGGTGGACCAGGAAGAACTGCTACATGTCGAGATGGAATATTAGTTAGCGAAAGAATGAAACAATGCCATTTGCAGCACCATAGGTGAGTCTAGAAGTAATCACGCAACTTGTGGTAAGTGAGAAAGCAAAAGACACAGGTCCTATCATATCACTTATAGGTGTTACCTAAAATTCGATACCAATGAAGATATTTCCACAGAGAAGGGCAATCACAGGTTCATTAAACTTATGGTTCACCAAATGGAAAGGTGTGAGGAGTAGATACATTCCGACATTGGGGTTAACAGAGATATACAAACACATGTGAAATATATAATCATCAAATACCTACGGAATACCAAGAGTGGACTACCCAATATTCTCTCATAATCTACATGGAACAAGGATCCGACGAATAATAGATATATGTATATTTGTGAAAGAACCACATCTTGCACACCTAGAATAAACAAAACGTTGTAATCAAATTTGCTGTGATAAAAAATAAAAAAGAGTTAAAAATACGCATAAGAAGTAATGAGCCATAAACATAAAGGGCTTTTTCCTGGCACATTCCATTCTAATTTACAACCTACAACACGACTTCCATTAAGGCTCTGTTGCCCTAGTAACCAGATTTGGTAAAGGAGAAATGCTGCCACCTTGCGGCCGTTTCCCACAAGAGCGGCTTTAAACCCACAACTAATGGTCACTGAACATTCACGAGGACTTGGGGCAGTAAAGGACACCTGCCCTCCAAAATTGTGCTGAGGTGGGGAATGAACAAAAAAATTGAAAACAGGCAAATCTTTCAGGAAGATAGTATGAGGTGGTAAGTTTTACTCACTCTCTTTAAAGAAAAGGAAAATGGATAAAAGCTCAACCTCAGGAAGTATTAGACTCATGCAATCTAATCTACAAAAAGGTTTCAACTCTCCCCAGTCGACTGACCATCAGCAAAAGGTCTACAAACAATAAAGGCTGCAGGCGTGTTAGAGAACTCTGTACCCTCTACTTGCTGGTGAGATGTGAAAGGGTAACAGCCAATAATGAGAACAGAAAGGAGCTGCGTTGAAAAGTAAAAATTGAGGTACCATTCAATCCAGCAGGTGAACCACTGGGTCTGTCACCTGAGAAGACCAGAATCGAGAAGACACAGGCTGCAAAAGCTGCACTGCAGCCTTATTCACAATAGCCAAGACAGTGAAGCTACCAAAATGTCCATCAACAGGTGAATGGATAAAAAGTAGTGGTCCATGTACACGATGGAATCTTAGCCATGGAAAACAATGAAACACTGCTCTTTGAGGCACCACAGATGAGCCTGGAGATAATCACAAGACATGAGGTAAGTCGGAAAGCAAAAGACCTCTATCCTATGATATCACTTATAGGCGTTATCTAATAACTGACACAAATGAACCTATTTCCACAGAGAAAGACACTCACAGACTTAGAAAACAAACTATGCTCATCTAAAAGGAAAGGTGGGGGGAATGGATCAATTAACATCAGTGTTACTATATGGATACAAATTCATATCATATACGTATATCAAAAAGACCGACCATATAGCAAAGGAGGTCTACGGAACACTCTGTAATATTTTACATGGGAAGAGGATCTGTACATGCATAGACATATATAATGTACAAATGAACCAGATATTGTAAACCTAGGACAAATAATATTCTAATCTATACCCCAATTAAAAAATTTAAAAAAAAAGAAGTAATGAGACATACACTAATGGGGGTTTCTCCTAGCACATTCCATTCTAATTTACAACCTAGGAACACGACTTCCAGAAAGACTCTGCTGCCCTCGTACCCAGATTTGACAACGGAGAAATGCTGCCTCCTTGTGGCCGTTTCCCTTAACAGCAGCTTTAAACCCATTGCTAAAGGTCCCTAAATATTCACCAACGTTGCAGTTCTGTAAATGACACCTGCCCTCCAAAAAAGGCCTGGGGTCGAAAATCGAGTAATAAATTCAAAAGAGGGCAACCTTCCAAGAAGACAATTTCAAGACGTATATGGTACTCATACTTTTTTCTGTTTTTTTTTCACAGAAAGGAAAAGGCGTGGAAAAATGTTGAATTTTAGGAATTTTTAAAGACATGCAAACCCAAATTAGAAAAACCTATCAGCTCACAGCAGTCAGAATGGCCATTAGCGAAAACGGTGCAAACAATAAATGCTGAAGGGATTGTGGAGAAATGCGTACCCTCGGTTCTAAGGGCCATGTGGTAAGAGCCACTAATGAAAACACAATGGAGGTGCTTTGAAAAGGGAAACATTGAGCTACCAGTCCATCAATCACACCCACTGCTGGGCCTATCTCCTGAGACAATGAGAATCAAAAAGTCACAGGCTGGCAATCCTGCACTCCAGCAATATTTACTATAGCCATCACTTGGAAGCAAAGAAAATGTCCATCATCAGAGGAAGGAACCAAGAAGAAGTGGTCCATGTACACAATGGAATATTTCTCCAATAAAAACTATAAATTAAATTTAAAAAACAAACAAAAGGAAGGAGATATCAGCTTCTGTGGGTTTACCCGGGCACACTCAACTCTAATTTATAAGCGAGGAACACCGCTGGCCGGGAGGTGTGTTTCCCTAGTTACCAGAGTGGGGAACGTAGAAAGGATGCCGCCCTCAGGCCGTTACCTGCAAAAACAGCTGTAAAGCCTGTGCTAACGGTCACTTCATATGAACATGTACTGCAGGGCTGTAAGTGAAACCTGCCCTCAAAATGTCTTGAGGGAAGTAATGGCCAAAACATTTTAAAATGTGACACATACTTGAAGCAAACACTTTGAAGAACTAAGCTGTAATCACAGTTTGAAAAATAAAACGGACATGCCTTAAAGGTCAATTTCAACGGAATATGACACACATGCAAATTCAACCACAAATTGGTATCAGCTCACACCAGTCAGAATCACCATCAGCAAGAAATCTATAAACAGTAAATGCTGATGGTGTTGTGGAGAAATGCATACCGCGAACTTTAAGAGGGACATAACCTGGAAAGAGCCACTAATGAGAACAGAATGGAGGGGCCTTTAAAAGGTAAACATTGAGCTCCCGTATGATCCAGCCGGCCCATTCCTGGACCTATAACCTAGGAAGACAGAATTGGAAAGACACAGGCCGGCAAATGTGCACTGCACAGTATTACAATAGCCAAGATATGGAAGTAACCAAAAAGTCCACCAACAGATGGGTGGACCAGGAAGAACTGCTACATGTCGAGATGGAATATTAGTTAGCGAAAGAATGAAACAATGCCATTTGCAGCACCATAGGTGAGTCTAGAAGTAATCACGCAACTTGTGGTAAGTGAGAAAGCGAAAGACACAGGTCCTATCATATCACTTATAGGTGTTACCTAAAATTCGATACCAATGAAGATATTTCCACAGAGAAGGGCAATCACAGGTTCATTAAACTTATGGTTCACCAAATGGAAAGGTGTGAGGAGTAGATACATTCCGACATTGGGGTTAACAGAGATATACAAACACATGTGAAATATATAATCATCAAATACCTACGGAATACCAAGAGTGGACTACCCAATATTCTCTCATAATCTACATGGAACAAGGATCCGACGAATAATAGATATATGTATATTTGTGAAAGAACCACATCTTGCACACCTAGAATAAACAAAACGTTGTAATCAAATTTGCTGTGATAAAAAATAAAAAAGAGTTAAAAATACGCATAAGAAGTAATGAGCCATAAACATAAAGGGCTTTTTCCTGGCACATTCCATTCTAATTTACAACCTACAACACGACTTCCATTAAGGCTCTGTTGCCCTAGTAACCAGATTTGGTAAAGGAGAAATGCTGCCACCTTGCGGCCGTTTCCCACAAGAGCGGCTTTAAACCCACAACTAATGGTCACTGAACATTCACGAGGACTTGGGGCAGTAAAGGACACCTGCCCTCCAAAATTGTGCTGAGGTGGGGAATGAACAAAAAAATTCAAAACAGGCAAATCTTTCAGGAAGATAGTATGAGGTGGTAAGTTTTACTCACTCTCTTTAAAGAAAAGGAAAATGGATAAAAGCTCAACCTCAGGAAGTATTAGACTCATGCAATCTAATCTACAAAAAGGTTTCAACTCTCCCCAGTCGACTGACCATCAGCAAAAGGTCTACAAACAATAAAGGCTGCAGGCGTGTTAGAGAACTCTGTACCCTCTACTTGCTGGTGAGATGTGAAAGGGTAACAGCCACTAATGAGAACAGAAAGGAGCTGCGTTGAAAAGTAAAAATTGAGGTACCATTCAATCCGGCAGGTGAACCACTGGGTCTGTCACCTGAGAAGACCAGAATCGAGAAGACACAGGCTGCAAAAGCTGCACTGCAGCCTTATTCACAATAGCCAAGACAGTGAAGCTACCAAAATGTCCATCAACAGGTGAATGGATAAAAAGTAGTGGTCCATGTACACGATGGAATATTAGCCATGGAAAACAATGAAACACTGCTCTTTGAGGCACCACAGATGAGCCTGGAGATAATCACAAGACATGAGGTAAGTCGGAAAGCAAAAGACCTCTATCCTATGATATCAATTATAGGCGTTATGTAATAACTGACACAAATGAACCTATTTCCACAGAGAAAGACACTCACAGACTTAGAAAACAAACTATGCTCATCTAAAAGGAAAGGTGGGGGGAATGGATCAATTAACATCATTGTTACTATATGGATACAAATTCATATCATATACGTATATCAAAAAGACCGACCATATAGCAAAGGAGGTCTACGGAACACTCTGTAATATTTTACATGGGAAGAGGATCTGTACATGCATAGACATATATAATGTACAAATGAACCAGATATTGTAAACCTAGCACAATTAATATTCTAATCTATACCCCAATTAAAAAATTTAAAAAAAAAGAAGTAATGAGACATACACTAATGGGGGTTTCTCCTAGCACATTCCATTCTAATTTACAACCTAGGAACACGACTTCCAGAAAGACTCTGCTGCCCTAGTACCCAGATTTGACAACGGAGAAATGCTGCCTCCTTGTGGCCGTTTCCCTTAACAGCAGCTTTAAACCCATTGCTAAAGGTCCCTAAATATTCACCAACGTTGCAGTTCTGTAAATGACACCTGCCCTCCAAAAAAGGCCTGGGGTCGAAAATCGAGTAATAAATTCAAAAGAGGGCAACCTTCCAAGAAGACAATTTCAAGACGTATATGGTACTCATACTTTTTTCTGTTTTTTTTTTTCACAGAAAGGAAAAGGCGTGGAAAAATGTTGAATTTTAGGAATTTTTAAAGACATGCAAACCCAAATTAGAAAAACCTATCAGCTCACAGCAGTCAGAATGGCCATTAGCGAAAACGGTGCAAACAATAAATGCTGAAGGGATTGTGGAGAAATGCGTACCCTCGGTTCTAAGGGCCATGTGGTAAGAGCCACTAATGAAAACACAATGGAGGTGCTTTGAAAAGGGAAACATTGAGCTACCAGTCCATCAATCACACCCACTGCTGGGCCTATCTCCTGAGACAATGAGAATCAAAAAGTCACAGGCGGGCAATCCTGCACTCCAGCAATATTTACTATAGCCATCACTTGGAAGCAATGAAAATGTCCATCATCAGAGGAAGGAACCAAGAAGAAGTGGTCCATGTACACAATGGAATATTTCTCCAATAAAAACTATAAATTAAATTTAAAAAACAAACAAAAGGAAGGAGATATCAGCTTCTGTGGGTTTACCCGGGCACACTCAACTCTAATTTATAAGCGAGGAACACCGCTGGCCGGGAGGTCTGTTTCCCTAGTTACCAGAGTGGGGAACGTAGAAAGGATGCCGCCCTCAGGCCGTTACCTGCAAAAACAGCTGTAAAGCCTGTGCTAACGGTCACTTCATATGAACATGTACTGCAGGGCTGTAAGTGAAACCTGCCCTCAAAATGTCTTGAGGGAAGTAATGGCCAAAACATTTTAAAATGTGACACATACTTGAAGCAAACACTTTGAAGAACTAAGCTGTAATCACAGTTTGAAAAATAAAACGGACATGCCTTAAAGGTCAATTTCAACGGAATATGACACACATGCAAATTCAACCACAAATTGGTATCAGCTCACACCAGTCAGAATCACCATCAGCAAGAAATCTATAAACAGTAAATGCTGATGGTGTTGTGGAGAAATGCATACCGCGAACTTTAAGAGGGACATAACCTGGAAAGAGCCACTAATGAGAACAGAATGGAGGGGCCTTTAAAAGGTAAACATTGAGCTCCCGTATGATCCAGCCGGCCCATTCCTGGACCTATAACCTAGGAAGACAGAATTGGAAAGACACAGGCCGGCAAATGTGCACTGCACAGTATTACAATAGCCAAGATATGGAAGTAACCAAAAAGTCCACCAACAGATGGGTGGACCAGGAAGAACTGCTACATGTCGAGATGGAATATTAGTTAGCGAAAGAATGAAACAATGCCATTTGCAGCACCATAGGTGAGTCTAGAAGTAATCACGCAACTTGTGGTAAGTGAGAAAGCAAAAGACACAGGTCCTATCATATCACTTATAGGTGTTACCTAAAATTCGATACCAATGAAGATATTTCCACAGAGAAGGGCAATCACAGGTTCATTAAACTTATGGTTCACCAAATGGAAAGGTGTGAGGAGTAGATACATTCCGACATTGGGGTTAACAGAGATATACAAACACATGTGAAATATATAATCATCAAATACCTACGGAATACCAAGAGTGGACTACCCAATATTCTCTCATAATCTACATGGAACAAGGATCCGACGAATAATAGATATATGTATATTTGTGAAAGAACCACATCTTGCACACCTAGAATAAACAAAACGTTGTAATCAAATTTGCTGTGATAAAAAATAAAAAAGAGTTAAAAATACGCATAAGAAGTAATGAGCCATAAACATAAAGGGCTTTTTCCTGGCACATTCCATTCTAATTTACAACCTACAACACGACTTCCATTAAGGCTCTGTTGCCCTAGTAACCAGATTTGGTAAAGGAGAAATGCTGCCACCTTGCGGCCGTTTCCCACAAGAGCGGCTTTAAACCCACAACTAATGGTCACTGAACATTCACGAGGACTTGGGGCAGTAAAGGACACCTGCCCTCCAAAATTGTGCTGAGGTGGGGAATGAACAAAAAAATTGAAAACAGGCAAATCTTTCAGGAAGATAGTATGAGGTGGTAAGTTTTACTCACTCTCTTTAAAGAAAAGGAAAATGGATAAAAGCTCAACCTCAGGAAGTATTAGACTCATGCAATCTAATCTACAAAAAGGTTTCAACTCTCCCCAGTCGACTGACCATCAGCAAAAGGTCTACAAACAATAAAGGCTGCAGGCGTGTTAGAGAACTCTGTACCCTCTACTTGCTGGTGAGATGTGAAAGGGTAACAGCCAATAATGAGAACAGAAAGGAGCTGCGTTGAAAAGTAAAAATTGAGGTACCATTCAATCCAGCAGGTGAACCACTGGGTCTGTCACCTGAGAAGACCAGAATCGAGAAGACACAGGCTGCAAAAGCTGCACTGCAGCCTTATTCACAATAGCCAAGACAGTGAAGCTACCAAAATGTCCATCAACAGGTGAATGGATAAAAAGTAGTGGTCCATGTACACGATGGAATCTTAGCCATGGAAAACAATGAAACACTGCTCTTTGAGGCACCACAGATGAGCCTGGAGATAATCACAAGACATGAGGTAAGTCGGAAAGCAAAAGACCTCTATCCTATGATATCACTTATAGGCGTTATCTAATAACTGACACAAATGAACCTATTTCCACAGAGAAAGACACTCACAGACTTAGAAAACAAACTATGCTCATCTAAAAGGAAAGGTGGGGGGAATGGATCAATTAACATCAGTGTTACTATATGGATACAAATTCATATCATATACGTATATCAAAAAGACCGACCATATAGCAAAGGAGGTCTACGGAACACTCTGTAATATTTTACATGGGAAGAGGATCTGTACATGCATAGACATATATAATGTACAAATGAACCAGATATTGTAAACCTAGGACAAATAATATTCTAATCTATACCCCAATTAAAAAATTTAAAAAAAAAGAAGTAATGAGACATACACTAATGGGGGTTTCTCCTAGCACATTCCATTCTAATTTACAACCTAGGAACACGACTTCCAGAAAGACTCTGCTGCCCTCGTACCCAGATTTGACAACGGAGAAATGCTGCCTCCTTGTGGCCGTTTCCCTTAACAGCAGCTTTAAACCCATTGCTAAAGGTCCCTAAATATTCACCAACGTTGCAGTTCTGTAAATGACACCTGCCCTCCAAAAAAGGCCTGGGGTCGAAAATCGAGTAATAAATTCAAAAGAGGGCAACCTTCCAAGAAGACAATTTCAAGACGTATATGGTACTCATACTTTTTTCTGTTTTTTTTTCACAGAAAGGAAAAGGCGTGGAAAAATGTTGAATTTTAGGAATTTTTAAAGACATGCAAACCCAAATTAGAAAAACCTATCAGCTCACAGCAGTCAGAATGGCCATTAGCGAAAACGGTGCAAACAATAAATGCTGAAGGGATTGTGGAGAAATGCGTACCCTCGGTTCTAAGGGCCATGTGGTAAGAGCCACTAATGAAAACACAATGGAGGTGCTTTGAAAAGGGAAACATTGAGCTACCAGTCCATCAATCACACCCACTGCTGGGCCTATCTCCTGAGACAATGAGAATCAAAAAGTCACAGGCTGGCAATCCTGCACTCCAGCAATATTTACTATAGCCATCACTTGGAAGCAAAGAAAATGTCCATCATCAGAGGAAGGAACCAAGAAGAAGTGGTCCATGTACACAATGGAATATTTCTCCAATAAAAACTATAAATTAAATTTAAAAAACAAACAAAAGGAAGGAGATATCAGCTTCTGTGGGTTTACCCGGGCACACTCAACTCTAATTTATAAGCGAGGAACACCGCTGGCCGGGAGGTGTGTTTCCCTAGTTACCAGAGTGGGGAACGTAGAAAGGATGCCGCCCTCAGGCCGTTACCTGCAAAAACAGCTGTAAAGCCTGTGCTAACGGTCACTTCATATGAACATGTACTGCAGGGCTGTAAGTGAAACCTGCCCTCAAAATGTCTTGAGGGAAGTAATGGCCAAAACATTTTAAAATGTGACACATACTTGAAGCAAACACTTTGAAGAACTAAGCTGTAATCACAGTTTGAAAAATAAAACGGACATGCCTTAAAGGTCAATTTCAACGGAATATGACACACATGCAAATTCAACCACAAATTGGTATCAGCTCACACCAGTCAGAATCACCATCAGCAAGAAATCTATAAACAGTAAATGCTGATGGTGTTGTGGAGAAATGCATACCGCGAACTTTAAGAGGGACATAACCTGGAAAGAGCCACTAATGAGAACAGAATGGAGGGGCCTTTAAAAGGTAAACATTGAGCTCCCGTATGATCCAGCCGGCCCATTCCTGGACCTATAACCTAGGAAGACAGAATTGGAAAGACACAGGCCGGCAAATGTGCACTGCACAGTATTACAATAGCCAAGATATGGAAGTAACCAAAAAGTCCACCAACAGATGGGTGGACCAGGAAGAACTGCTACATGTCGAGATGGAATATTAGTTAGCGAAAGAATGAAACAATGCCATTTGCAGCACCATAGGTGAGTCTAGAAGTAATCACGCAACTTGTGGTAAGTGAGAAAGCGAAAGACACAGGTCCTATCATATCACTTATAGGTGTTACCTAAAATTCGATACCAATGAAGATATTTCCACAGAGAAGGGCAATCACAGGTTCATTAAACTTATGGTTCACCAAATGGAAAGGTGTGAGGAGTAGATACATTCCGACATTGGGGTTAACAGAGATATACAAACACATGTGAAATATATAATCATCAAATACCTACGGAATACCAAGAGTGGACTACCCAATATTCTCTCATAATCTACATGGAACAAGGATCCGACGAATAATAGATATATGTATATTTGTGAAAGAACCACATCTTGCACACCTAGAATAAACAAAACGTTGTAATCAAATTTGCTGTGATAAAAAATAAAAAAGAGTTAAAAATACGCATAAGAAGTAATGAGCCATAAACATAAAGGGCTTTTTCCTGGCACATTCCATTCTAATTTACAACCTACAACACGACTTCCATTAAGGCTCTGTTGCCCTAGTAACCAGATTTGGTAAAGGAGAAATGCTGCCACCTTGCGGCCGTTTCCCACAAGAGCGGCTTTAAACCCACAACTAATGGTCACTGAACATTCACGAGGACTTGGGGCAGTAAAGGACACCTGCCCTCCAAAATTGTGCTGAGGTGGGGAATGAACAAAAAAATTCAAAACAGGCAAATCTTTCAGGAAGATAGTATGAGGTGGTAAGTTTTACTCACTCTCTTTAAAGAAAAGGAAAATGGATAAAAGCTCAACCTCAGGAAGTATTAGACTCATGCAATCTAATCTACAAAAAGGTTTCAACTCTCCCCAGTCGACTGACCATCAGCAAAAGGTCTACAAACAATAAAGGCTGCAGGCGTGTTAGAGAACTCTGTACCCTCTACTTGCTGGTGAGATGTGAAAGGGTAACAGCCACTAATGAGAACAGAAAGGAGCTGCGTTGAA
The DNA here is from genome assembly GCF_028564815.1 of Eubalaena glacialis. NCBI lineage: Eukaryota > Metazoa > Chordata > Mammalia > Artiodactyla > Balaenidae > Eubalaena > Eubalaena glacialis. The sequence goes on along the minus strand of NC_083720.1, from coordinate 134,482,909 downwards.
AAGTAAAAATTGAGGTACCATTCAATCCGGCAGGTGAACCACTGGGTCTGTCACCTGAGAAGACCAGAATCGAGAAGACACAGGCTGCAAAAGCTGCACTGCAGCCTTATTCACAATAGCCAAGACAGTGAAGCTACCAAAATGTCCATCAACAGGTGAATGGATAAAAAGTAGTGGTCCATGTACACGATGGAATATTAGCCATGGAAAACAATGAAACACTGCTCTTTGAGGCACCACAGATGAGCCTGGAGATAATCACAAGACATGAGGTAAGTCGGAAAGCAAAAGACCTCTATCCTATGATATCAATTATAGGCGTTATGTAATAACTGACACAAATGAACCTATTTCCACAGAGAAAGACACTCACAGACTTAGAAAACAAACTATGCTCATCTAAAAGGAAAGGTGGGGGGAATGGATCAATTAACATCATTGTTACTATATGGATACAAATTCATATCATATACGTATATCAAAAAGACCGACCATATAGCAAAGGAGGTCTACGGAACACTCTGTAATATTTTACATGGGAAGAGGATCTGTACATGCATAGACATATATAATGTACAAATGAACCAGATATTGTAAACCTAGCACAATTAATATTCTAATCTATACCCCAATTAAAAAATTTAAAAAAAAAGAAGTAATGAGACATACACTAATGGGGGTTTCTCCTAGCACATTCCATTCTAATTTACAACCTAGGAACACGACTTCCAGAAAGACTCTGCTGCCCTAGTACCCAGATTTGACAACGGAGAAATGCTGCCTCCTTGTGGCCGTTTCCCTTAACAGCAGCTTTAAACCCATTGCTAAAGGTCCCTAAATATTCACCAACGTTGCAGTTCTGTAAATGACACCTGCCCTCCAAAAAAGGCCTGGGGTCGAAAATCGAGTAATAAATTCAAAAGAGGGCAACCTTCCAAGAAGACAATTTCAAGACGTATATGGTACTCATACTTTTTTCTGTTTTTTTTTTTCACAGAAAGGAAAAGGCGTGGAAAAATGTTGAATTTTAGGAATTTTTAAAGACATGCAAACCCAAATTAGAAAAACCTATCAGCTCACAGCAGTCAGAATGGCCATTAGCGAAAACGGTGCAAACAATAAATGCTGAAGGGATTGTGGAGAAATGCGTACCCTCGGTTCTAAGGGCCATGTGGTAAGAGCCACTAATGAAAACACAATGGAGGTGCTTTGAAAAGGGAAACATTGAGCTACCAGTCCATCAATCACACCCACTGCTGGGCCTATCTCCTGAGACAATGAGAATCAAAAAGTCACAGGCGGGCAATCCTGCACTCCAGCAATATTTACTATAGCCATCACTTGGAAGCAATGAAAATGTCCATCATCAGAGGAAGGAACCAAGAAGAAGTGGTCCATGTACACAATGGAATATTTCTCCAATAAAAACTATAAATTAAATTTAAAAAACAAACAAAAGGAAGGAGATATCAGCTTCTGTGGGTTTACCCGGGCACACTCAACTCTAATTTATAAGCGAGGAACACCGCTGGCCGGGAGGTCTGTTTCCCTAGTTACCAGAGTGGGGAACGTAGAAAGGATGCCGCCCTCAGGCCGTTACCTGCAAAAACAGCTGTAAAGCCTGTGCTAACGGTCACTTCATATGAACATGTACTGCAGGGCTGTAAGTGAAACCTGCCCTCAAAATGTCTTGAGGGAAGTAATGGCCAAAACATTTTAAAATGTGACACATACTTGAAGCAAACACTTTGAAGAACTAAGCTGTAATCACAGTTTGAAAAATAAAACGGACATGCCTTAAAGGTCAATTTCAACGGAATATGACACACATGCAAATTCAACCACAAATTGGTATCAGCTCACACCAGTCAGAATCACCATCAGCAAGAAATCTATAAACAGTAAATGCTGATGGTGTTGTGGAGAAATGCATACCGCGAACTTTAAGAGGGACATAACCTGGAAAGAGCCACTAATGAGAACAGAATGGAGGGGCCTTTAAAAGGTAAACATTGAGCTCCCGTATGATCCAGCCGGCCCATTCCTGGACCTATAACCTAGGAAGACAGAATTGGAAAGACACAGGCCGGCACATGTGCACTGCACAGTATTACAATAGCCAAGATATGGAAGTAACCAAAAAGTCCACCAACAGATGGGTGGACCAGGAAGAACTGCTACATGTCGAGATGGAATATTAGTTAGCGAAAGAATGAAACAATGCCATTTGCAGCACCATAGGTGAGTCTAGAAGTAATCACGCAACTTGTGGTAAGTGAGAAAGCGAAAGACACAGGTCCTATCATATCACTTATAGGTGTTACCTAAAATTCGATACCAATGAAGATATTTCCACAGAGAAGGGCAATCACAGGTTCATTAAACTTATGGTTCACCAAATGGAAAGGTGTGAGGAGTAGATACATTCCGACATTGGGGTTAACAGAGATATACAAACACATGTGAAATATATAATCATCAAATACCTACGGAATACCAAGAGTGGACTACCCAATATTCTCTCATAATCTACATGGAACAAGGATCCGACGAATAATAGATATATGTATATTTGTGAAAGAACCACATCTTGCACACCTAGAATAAACAAAACGTTGTAATCAAATTTGCTGTGATAAAAAATAAAAAAGAGTTAAAAATACGCATAAGAAGTAATGAGCCATAAACATAAAGGGCTTTTTCCTGGCACATTCCATTCTAATTTACAACCTACAACACGACTTCCATTAAGGCTCTGTTGCCCTAGTAACCAGATTTGGTAAAGGAGAAATGCTGCCACCTTGCGGCCGTTTCCCACAAGAGCGGCTTTAAACCCACAACTAATGGTCACTGAACATTCACAAGGACTTGGGGCAGTAAAGGACACCTGCCCTCCAAAATTGTGCTGAGGTGGGGAATGAACAAAAAAATTCAAAACAGGCAAATCTTTCAGGAAGATAGTATGAGGTGGTAAGTTTTACTCACTCTCTTTAAAGAAAAGGAAAATGGATAAAAGCTCAACCTCAGGAAGTATTAGACTCATGCAATCTAATCTACAAAAAGGTTTCAACTCTCCCCAGTCGACTGACCATCAGCAAAAGGTCTACAAACAATAAAGGCTGCAGGCGTGTTAGAGAACTCTGTACCCTCTACTTGCTGGTGAGATGTGAAAGGGTAACAGCCACTAATGAGAACAGAAAGGAGCTGCGTTGAAAAGTAAAAATTGAGGTACCATTCAATCCGGCAGGTGAACCACTGGGTCTGTCACCTGAGAAGACCAGAATCGAGAAGACACAGGCTGCAAAAGCTGCACTGCAGCCTTATTCACAATAGCCAAGACAGTGAAGCTACCAAAATGTCCATCAACAGGTGAATGGATAAAAAGTAGTGGTCCATGTACACGATGGAATATTAGCCATGGAAAACAATGAAACACTGCTCTTTGAGGCACCACAGATGAGCCTGGAGATAATCACAAGACATGAGGTAAGTCGGAAAGCAAAAGACCTCTATCCTATGATATCAATTATAGGCGTTATGTAATAACTGACACAAATGAACCTATTTCCACAGAGAAAGACACTCACAGACTTAGAAAACAAACTATGCTCATCTAAAAGGAAAGGTGGGGGGAATGGATCAATTAACATCATTGTTACTATATGGATACAAATTCATATCATATACGTATATCAAAAAGACCGACCATATAGCAAAGGAGGTCTACGGAACACTCTGTAATATTTTACATGGGAAGAGGATCTGTACATGCATAGACATATATAATGTACAAATGAACCAGATATTGTAAACCTAGCACAATTAATATTCTAATCTATACCCCAATTAAAAAATTTAAAAAAAAAGAAGTAATGAGACATACACTAATGGGGGTTTCTCCTAGCACATTCCATTCTAATTTACAACCTAGGAACACGACTTCCAGAAAGACTCTGCTGCCCTAGTACCCAGATTTGACAACGGAGAAATGCTGCCTCCTTGTGGCCGTTTCCCTTAACAGCAGCTTTAAACCCATTGCTAAAGGTCCCTAAATATTCACCAACGTTGCAGTTCTGTAAATGACACCTGCCCTCCAAAAAAGGCCTGGGGTCGAAAATCGAGTAATAAATTCAAAAGAGGGCAACCTTCCAAGAAGACAATTTCAAGACGTATATGGTACTCATACTTTTTTCTGTTTTTTTTTCACAGAAAGGAAAAGGCGTGGAAAAATGTTGAATTTTAGGAATTTTTAAAGACATGCAAACCCAAATTAGAAAAACCTATCAGCTCACAGCAGTCAGAATGGCCATTAGCGAAAACGGTGCAAACAATAAATGCTGAAGGGATTGTGGAGAAATGCGTACCCTCGGTTCTAAGGGCCATGTGGTAAGAGCCACTAATGAAAACACAATGGAGGTGCTTTGAAAAGGGAAACATTGAGCTACCAGTCCATCAATCACACCCACTGCTGGGCCTATCTCCTGAGACAATGAGAATCAAAAAGTCACAGGCTGGCAATCCTGCACTCCAGCAATATTTACTATAGCCATCACTTGGAAGCAATGAAAATGTCCATCATCAGAGGAAGGAACCAAGAAGAAGTGGTCCATGTCCACAATGGAATATTTCTCCAATAAAAACTATAAATTAAATTTAAAAAACAAACAAAAGGAAGGAGATATCAGCTTCTGTGGGTTTACCCGGGCACATTCCACTCTAATTTATCAGCGAGGAACACCGCTGGCCGGGAGGTCTGTTTCCCTAGTTACCAGAGTGGGGAACGTAGAAAGGATGCCGCCCTCTGGCCGTTACCTGCAAAAACAGCTGTAAAGCCTGTGCTAATGGTCACTTCATATGAACAAGTACTGCAGGGTTGTAAGTGAAACGTGCCCTCAAAATGTCTTGAGGGAAGTAATGGCCAAAACATTTTAAAATGTGACACATACTTGAAGCAAACACTTTGAAGAACTAAGCTGTAATCACAGTTTGAAAAATAAAACGGACATGCCTTAAAGGTCAATTTCAACGGAATACGACACACATGCAAATTCAACCACAAATTGGTATCAGCTCACACCAGTCAGAATCACCATCAGCAAGAAATCTATAAACAGTAAATGCTGAAGGTGTTGTTGAGAAATGCATACCGTGAACTTTAAGAGGGACATAACCTGGAAAGAGCCACTAATGAGAACAGAATGGAGGGGCCTTTAAAAGGTAAACATTGAGCTCCCGTATGATCCAGCCGGCCCATTCCTGGACCTATAACCTAGGAAGACAGAATTGGAAAGACACAGGCAGGCAAATGTGCACTGCACAGTATTACAATAGCCAAGATATGGAAGTAACCAAAAAGTCCACCAACAGATGGGTGGACCAGGAAAAACTGCTACATTTCGAGAGGGAATATTAGTTAGCGAAAGAATGAACCAATGCCATTTGCAGCACCATAGGTGAGTCTAGAAGTAATCACGCAACTTGTGGTAAGTGAGAAAGCGAAAGACACAGGTCCTATCATATCACTTATAGGTGTTACCTAAAATTCGATACCAATGAAGATATTTCCACAGAGAAGGGCAATCACAGGTTCATTAAACTTATGGTTCACCAAATGGAAAGGTGTGAGGAGTAGATACATTACGACATTGGGGTTAACAGAGATATACAAACACATGTGAAATATATAATCACCAAATACCTACGGAATACCAAGAGAGGACTACTCAATATTCTGTCATAATCTACATGGAAAAAGGATCCGACGAATAATAGATATATGTATATTTGTGAAAGAACCACATCTTGCACACCTAGAATAAACAAAACGTTGTAATCAAATTTGCTGTGATAAAAAATAAAAAAGAGTTAAAAATACGCATAAGAAGTAATGAGCCATAAACATAAAGGGCTTTTTCCTGGCACATTCCATTCTAATTTACAACCTACAACACGACTTCCATTAAGGCTCTGTTGCCCTAGTAACCAGATTTGGTAAAGGAGAAATGCTGCCGCCTTGCGGCCATTTCCCACAAGAGCGCCTTTAAACCCACAGCTAATGGTCACTGAACATTCACAAGGACTTGGGGCAGTAAAGGACACCTGCCCTCCAAAATTGTGCTGAGGTGGGGAATGAAAAAAAAAATCCAAAACAGGCAAATCTTTCAGGAAGATAGTATGAGGTGGTAAGTTTTACTCACTCTCTTTATAGAAAAGGAAAATGGATTAAAGCTCAACCTCAGGAAGTATTAGACTCATGCAATCTAATCTACAAAATGGTTTCAACTCTCCCCAGTCGACTGACCATCAGCAAAAGGTCTACAAACAATAAAGGCTGCAGGCGTTTTAGAGAACTCTGTACCCTCTACTTGCTGGTGAGATGTGAAAGGGTAACAGCCAATAATGAGAACAGAAAGGAGCTGCGTTGAAAAGGAAAAATTGAGGTACCATTCAATCCAGCAGGTGAACCACTGGGTCTGTCACCTGAGAAGACCAGAATCGAGAAGACACAGGCTGCAAAAGCTGCACTGCAGCCTTATTCATAATAGCCAAGACAGTGAAGCTACCAAAATGTCCATCAACAGGTGAATGGATAAAAAGTAGTGGTCCATGTACACGATGGAATCTTAGCCATGGAAAACAATGAAACACTGCTCTTTGAGGCACCACAGATGAGCCTGGAGATAATCACAAGACATGAGGTAAGTCGGAAAGCAAAAGACCTCTATCCTATGATATCACTTATAGGCGTTATCTAATAACTGACACAAATGAACCTATTTCCACAGAGAAAGACACTCACAGACTTAGAAAACAAACTATGCTCATCTAAAAGGAAAGGTGGGGGGAATGGATCAATTAACATCAGTGTTACTATATGGATACAAATTCATATCATATACGTATATCAAAAAGACCGACCATATAGCAAGGGAGGTCTACGGAACACTCTGTAATATTTTACATGGGAAGAGGATCTGTACATGCATAGACATATATAATGTACAAATGAACCAGATATTGTAAACCTAGCACAATTAATATTCTAATCTATACCCCAATTAAAAAATTTTAAAAAAAAGAAGTAATGAGACATACACTAATGGGGGTTTCTCCTAGCACATTCCATTCTAATTTACAACCTAGGAACACTACTTCCAGAAAGACTCTGCTGCCCTTGTACCCAGATTTGACAACGGAGAAATGCTGCCTCCTTGTGGCCGTTTCCCTTAACAGCAGCTTTAAACCCATTGCTAAAGGTCCCTAAATATTCACCAACGTTGCAGTTCTGTAAATGACACCTGCTCTCCAAAAAAGGCCTGGGGTCGAAAATCGAGTAATAAATTCAAAAGAGGGCAACCTTCCAAGAAGACAATTTCAAGACGTATATGGTACTCATACTTTTTTCTGTTTTTTTTTTCACAGAAAGGAAAAGGCGTGGAAAAATGTTGAATTTTAGGAATTTTTAAAGACATGCAAACCCAAATTAGAAAAACCTATCAGCTCACAGCAGTCAGAATGGCCATTAGCGAAAACGGTGCAAACAATAAATGCTGAAGGGATTGTGGAGAAATGCGTACCCTCGGTTCTAAGGGCCATGTGGTAAGAGCCACTAATGAAAACACAATGGAGGTGCTTTGAAAAGGGAAACATTGAGCTACCAGTCCATCAATCACACCCACTGCTGGGCCTATCTCCTGAGACAATGAGAATCAAAAAGTCACAGGCTGGCAATCCTGCACTCCAGCAATATTTACTATAGCCATCACTTGGAAGCAATGAAAATGTCCATCATCAGAGGAAGGAACCAAGAAGAAGTGGTCCATGTACACAATGGAATATTTCTCCAATAAAAACTATAAATTAAATTTAAAAAACAAACAAAAGGAAGGAGATATCAGCTTCTGTGGGTTTACCCGGGCACATTCCACTCTAATTTATCAGCGAGGAACACCGCTGGCCGGAAGGTCTGTTTCCCTAGTTACCAGAGTGGGGAACGTAGAAAGGATGCCGCCCTCTGGCCGTTACCTGCAAAAGCAGCTGTAAAGCCTGTGCTAATGGTCACTTCATATGAACAAGTACTGCAGGGCTGTAAGTGAAACGTGCCCTCAAAGTGTCTTGAGGGAAGTAATGGCCAAAACATTTTAAAATGTGACACATACTTGAAGCAAACACTTTGAAGAACTAAGCTGTAATCACAGTTTGAAAAATAAAACGGACATGCCTTAAAGGTCAATTTCAACGGAATATGACACACATGCAAATTCAACCACAAAGAGGTATTAGCTCACACCAGTCAGAATCACCATCAGCAAGAAATGTATAAAAAATAAATGCTGAAGGTGTTGTGGAGAAATGCATACCGTGAACTTTAAGAGGGACATAACCTGGAAAGAGCCACTAATGAGAACAGAATGGAGGGGCCTTTAAAAGGTAAACATTGAGCTCCCGTATGATCCAGCCGGCCCATTCCTGGACCTATAACCTAGGAAGACAGAATTGGAAAGACACAGGCAGGCAAATGTGCACTGCACAGTATTACAATAGCCAAGATATGGAAGTAACCAAAAAGTCCACCAACAGATGGGTGGACCAGGAAGAACTGCTACATGTCGAGATGGAATATTAGTTAGCGAAAGAATGAAACAATGCCATTTGCAGCACCATAGGTGAGTCTAGAAGTAATCACGCAACTTGTGGTAAGTGAGAAAGCGAAAGACACAGGTCCTATCATATCACTTATAGGTGTTACCTAAAATTCGATACCAATGAAGATATTTCCACAGAGAAGGGCAATCACAGGTTCATTAAACTTATGGTTCACCAAATGGAAAGGTGTGAGGAGTAGATACATTCCGACATTGGGGTTAACAGAGATATACAAACACATGTGAAATATATAATCACCAAATACCTACGGAATACCAAGAGAGGACTACCCAATATTCTCTCATAATCTATATGGAAAAAGGATCCGACGAATAATAGATATATGTATATTTGTGAAAGAACCACATCTTGCACACCTAGAATAAACAAAACGTTGTAATCAAATTTGCTGTGATAAAAAATAAAAAAGAGTTAAAAATACGCATAAGAAGTAATGAGCCATAAACATAAAGGGCTTTTTCCTGGCACATTCCATTCTAATTTACAACCTACAACACGACTTCCATTAAGGCTCTGTTGCCCTAGTAACCAGATTTGGTAAAGGAGAAATGCTGCCGCCTTGCGGCCGTTTCCCACAAGAGCGGCTTTAAACCCACAGCTAATGGTCACTGAACATTCACAAGGACTTGGGGCAGTAAAGTACACCTGCCCTCCAAAATTGTGCTGAGGTGGGGAATGAACAAAAAAATCCAAAACAGGCAAATCTTTCAGGAAGATAGTATGAGGTGGTAAGTTTTACTCACTCTCTTTAAAGAAAAGGAAAATGGATCAAAGCTCAACCTCAGGAAGTATTAGATTCATGCAATCTAATCTACAAAAAGGTTTCAACTCTCCCCAGTCGACTGACCATCAGCAAAAGGTCTACAAACAATAAAGGCTGCAGGCGTTTTAGAGAACTCTGTACCCTCTACTTGCTGGTGAGATGTGAAAGGGTAACAGCCAATAATGAGAACAGAAAGGAGCTGCGTTGAAAAGTAAAAATTGAGGTACTATTCAATCCAGCAGGTGAACCACTGGGTCTGTCACCTGAGAAGACCAGAATCGAGAAGACACAGGCTGCAAAAGCTGCACTGCAGCCTTATTCACAATAGCCAAGACAGTGAAGCTACCAAAATGTCCATCAACAGGTGAATGGATAAAAAGTAGTGGTCCATGTACACGATGGAATATTAGCCATGGAAAACAATGAAACACTGCTCTTTGAGGCACCACAGATGAGCCTGGAGATAATCACAAGACATGAGGTAAGTCGGAAAGCAAAAGACCTCTATCCTATGATATCACTTATAGGCGTTATCTAATAACTGACACAAATGAACCTATTTCCACAGAGAAAGACACTCACAGACTTAGAAAACAAACTATGCTCATCTAAAAGGAAAGGTGGGGGGAATGGATCAATTAACATCAGTGTTACTATATGGATACAAATTCATATCATATACGTATATCAAAAAGACCGACCATATAGCAAAGGAGGTCTACGGAACACTCTGTAATATTTTACATGGGAAGAGGATCTGTACATGCATAGACATATATAATGTACAAATGAACCAGATATTGTAAACCTAGGACAAATAATATTCTAATCTATACCCCAATTAAAAAATTTAAAAAAAAGAAGTAATGAGACATACACTAATGGGGGTTTCTCCTAGCACATTCCATTCTAATTTACAACCTAGGAACACGACTTCCAGAAAGACTCTGCTGCCCTCGTACCCAGAATTGACAACGGAGAAATGCTGCCTCCTTGTGGCCGTTTCCCTTAACAGCAGCTTTAAACCCATTGCTAAAGGTCCCTAAATATTCACCAACGTTGCAGTTCTGTAAATGACACCTGCCCTCCAAAAAAGGCCTGGGGTCGAAAATCGAGTAATAAATTCAAAAGAGGGCAACCTTCCAAGAAGACAAATTCAAGACGTATATGGTACTCATACTTTTTTCTGTTTTTTTTTTCACAGAAAGGAAAAGGTGTGGAAAAATGTTGAATTTTAGGAATTTTTAAAGACATGCAAACCCAAATTAGAAAAACCTATCAGCTCACAGCAGTCAGAATGGCCATTAGCGAAAACGGTGCAAACAATAAATGCTGAAGGGATTGTGGAGAAATGCGTACCCTCGGTTCTAAGGGCCATGTGGTAAGAGCCACTAATGAAAACACAATGGAGGTGCTTTGAAAAGGGAAACATTGAGCTACCAGTCCATCAATCACACCCACTGCTGGGCCTATCTCCTGAGACAATGAGAATCAAAAAGTCACAGGCTGGCAATCCTGCACTCCAGCAATATTTACTATAGCCATCACTTGGAAGCAATGAAAATGTCCATCATCAGAGGAAGGAACCAAGAAGAAGTGGTCCATGTACACAATGGAATATTTCTCCAATAAAAACTATAAATTAAATTTAAAAAACAAACAAAAGGAAGGAGATATCAGCTTCTGTGGGTTTACCCGGGCACATTCCACTCTAATTTATCAGCGAGGAACACCGCTGGCCGGAAGGTCTGTTTCCCTAGTTACCAGAGTGGGGAACGTAGAAAGGATGCCGCCCTCAGGCCGTTACCTGCAAAAACAGCTGTAAAGCCTGTGCTAACGGTCACTTCATATGAACATGTACTGCAGGGCTGTAAGTGAAACCTGCCCTCAAAATGTCTTGAGGGAAGTAATGGCCAAAACATTTTAAAATGTCACACATACTTGAAGCAAACACTTTGAAGAACTAAGCTGTAATCACAGTTTGAAAAATAAAACGGACATGCCTTAAAGGTCAATTTCAACGGAATATGACACACATGCAAATTCAACCACAAATTGGTATCAGCTCACACCAGTCAGAATCACCATCAGCAAGAAATCTATAAACAGTAAATGCTGATGGTGTTGTGGAGAAATGCATACCGCGAACTTTAAGAGGGACATAACCTGGAAAGAGCCACTAATGAGAACAGAATGGAGGGGCCTTTAAAAGGTAAACATTGAGCTCCCGTATGATCCAGCCGGCCCATTCCTGGACCTATAACCTAGGAAGACAGAATTGGAAAGACACAGGCCGGCAAATGTGCACTGCACAGTATTACAATAGCCAAGATATGGAAGTAACCAAAAAGTCCACCAACAGATGGGTGGACCAGGAAGAACTGCTACATGTCGAGATGGAATATTAGTTAGCGAAAGAATGAAACAATGCCATTTGCAGCACCATAGGTGAGTCTAGAAGTAATCACGCAACTTGTGGTAAGTGAGAAAGCGAAAGACACAGGTCCTATCATATCACTTATAGGTGTTACCTAAAATTCGATACCAATGAAGATATTTCCACAGAGAAGGGCAATCACAGGTTCATTAAACTTATGGTTCACCAAATGGACAGGTGTGAGGAGTAGATACATTACGACATTGGGGTTAACAGAGATATACAAACACATGTGAAATATATAATCATCAAATACCTACGGAATACCAAGAGGGGACTACCCAATATTCTCTCATAATCTACATGGAACAAGGATCTGACGAATAATAGATATATGTATATTTGTGAAAGAACCACATCTTGCACACCTAGAATAAACAAAACGTTGTAATCAAATTTGCTGTGATAAAAAATAAAAAAGAGTTAAAAATATGCATAAGAAGTAATGAGCCATAAACATAAGGGCTTTTTCCTGGCACATTCCATTCTAATTTACAACCTACAACACGACTTCCATTAAGGCTCTGTTGCCCTAGTAACCAGATTTGGTAAAGGAGAAATGCTGCCACCTTGCGGCCGTTTCCCACAAGAGCGGCTTTAAACCCACAACTAATGGTCACTGAACATTCACAAGGACTTGGGGCAGTAAAGGACACCTGCCCTCCAAAATTGTGCTGAGGTGGGGAATGAACAAAAAAATTCAAAACAGGCAAATCTTTCAGGAAGATAGTATGAGGTGGTAAGTTTTACTCACTCTCTTTAAAGAAAAGGAAAATGGATAAAAGCTCAACCTCAGGAAGTATTAGACTCATGCAATCTAATCTACAAAAAGGTTTCAACTCTCCCCAGTCGACTGACCATCAGCAAAAGGTCTACAAACAATAAAGGCTGCAGGCGTGTTAGAGAACTCTGTACCCTCTACTTGCTGGTGAGATGTGAAAGGGTAACAGCCACTAATGAGAACAGAAAGGAGCTGCGTTGAAAAGTAAAAATTGAGGTACCATTCAATCCAGCAGGTGAACCACTGGGTCTGTCACCTGAGAAGACCAGAATCGAGAAGACACAGGCTGCAAAAGCTGCACTGCAGCCTTATTCACAATAGCCAAGACAGTGAAGTTACCAAAATATCCATCAACAGGTGAATGGATAAAAAGTAGTGGTCCATGTACACGATGGAATATTAGCCATGGAAAACAATGAAACACTGCTCTTTGAGGCACCACAGATGAGCCTGGAGATAATCACAAGACATGAGGTAAGTCGGAAAGCAAAAGACCTCTATCCTATGATATCAATTATAGGCGTTATCTAATAACTGACACAAATGAACCTATTTCCACAGAGAAAGACACTCACAGACTTAGAAAACAAACTATGCTCATCTAAAAGGAAAGGTGGGGGGAATGGATCAATTAACATCAGTGTTACTATATGGATACAAATTCATATCATATACGTATATCAAAAAGACCAACCATATAGCAAGGGAGGTCTACGGAACACTCTGTAATATTTTACATGGGAAGAGGATCTGTACATGCATAGACATATATAATGTACAAATGAACCAGATATTGTAAACCTAGCACAATTAATATTCTAATGTATACCCCAATTAAAAAATTTAAACAAAAGAAGTAATGAGACATACACTAATGGGGGTTTCTCCTAGCACATTCCATTCTAATTTACAACCTAGGAACACGACTTCCAGAAAGACTCTGCTGCCCTCGTACCCAGATTTGACAACGGAGAAATGCTGCCTCCTTGTGGCCGTTTCCCTTAACAGCAGCTTTAAACCCATTGCTAAAGGTCCCTAAATATTCACCAACGTTGCAGTTCTGTAAATGACACCTGCCCTCCAAAAAAGGCCTGGGGTCGAAAATCGAGTAATAAATTCAAAAGAGGGCAACCTTCCAAGAAGACAATTTCAAGACGTATATGGTACTCATACTTTTTTCTGTTTTTTTTTCACAGAAAGGAAAAGGCGTGGAAAAATGTTGAATTTTAGGAATTTTTAAAGACATGCAAACCCAAATTAGAAAAACCTATCAGCTCACAGCAGTCAGAATGGCCATTAGCGAAAACGGTGCAAACAATAAATGCTGAAGGGATTGTGGAGAAATGCGTACCCTCGGTTCTAAGGGCCATGTGGTAAGAGCCACTAATGAAAACACAATGGAGGTGCTTTGAAAAGGGAAACATTGAGCTACCAGTCCATCAATCACACCCACTGCTGGGCCTATCTCCTGAGACAATGAGAATCAAAAAGTCACAGGCTGGCAATCCTGCACTCCAGCAATATTTACTATAGCCATCACTTGGAAGCAATGAAAATGTCCATCATCAGAGGAAGGAACCAAGAAGAAGTGGTCCATGTCCACAATGGAATATTTCTCCAATAAAAACTATAAATTAAATTTAAAAAACAAACAAAAGGAAGGAGATATCAGCTTCTGTGGGTTTACCCGGGCACATTCCACTCTAATTTATCAGCGAGGAACACCGCTGGCCGGAAGGTCTGTTTCCCTAGTTACCAGAGTGGGGAACGTAGAAAGGATGCCGCCCTCTGGCCGTTACCTGCAAAAGCAGCTGTAAAGCCTGTGCTAATGGTCACTTCATATGAACAAGTACTGCAGGGCTGTAAGTGAAAACTGCCCTCAAAGTGTCTTGAGGGAAGTAATGGCCAAAACATTTTAAAATGTGACACATACTTGAAGCAAACACTTTGAAGAACTAAGCTGTAATCACAGTTTGAAAAATAAAACGGACATGCCTTAAAGGTCAATTTCAACGGAATATGACACACATGCAAATTCAACCACAAAGAGGTATTAGCTCACACCAGTCAGAATCACCATCAGCAAGAAATGTATAAAAAATAAATGCTGAAGGTGTTGTGGAGAAATGCATACCGTGAACTTTAAGAGGGACATAACCTGGAAAGAGCCACTAATGAGAACAGAATGGAGGGGCCTTTAAAAGGTAAACATTGAGCTCCCGTATGATCCAGCCGGCCCATTCCTGGACCTATAACCTAGGAAGACAGAATTGGAAAGACACAGGCAGACAAATGTGCACTGCACAGTATTACAATAGCCAAGATATGGAAGTAACCAAAAAGTCCACCAACAGATGGGTGGACCAGGAAGAACTGCTACATGTCGAGATGGAATATTAGTTAGCGAAAGAATGAAACAATGCCATTTGCAGCACCATAGGTGAGTCTAGAAGTAATCACGCAACTTGTGGTAAGTGAGAAAGCGAAAGACACAGGTCCTATCATATCACTTATAGGTGTTACCTAAAATTCGATACCAATGAAGATATTTCCACAGAGAAGGGCAATCACAGGTTCATTAAACTTATGGTTCACCAAATGGAAAGGTGTGAGGAGTAGATACATTCCGACATTGGGGTTAACAGAGATATACAAACACATGTGAAATATATAATCACCAAATACCTACGGAATACCAAGAGAGGACTACCCAATATTCTCTCATAATCTATATGGAAAAAGGATCCGACGAATAATAGATATATGTATATTTGTGAAAGAACCACATCTTGCACACCTAGAATAAACAAAACGTTGTAATCAAATTTGCTGTGATAAAAAATAAAAAAGAGTTAAAAATACGCATAAGAAGTAATGAGCCATAAACATAAAGGGCTTTTTCCTGGCACATTCCATTCTAATTTACAATCTACAACACGACTTCCATTAAGGCTCTGTTGCCCTAGTAACCAGATTTGGTAAAGGAGAAATGCTGCCGCCTTGCGGCCGTTTCCCACAAGAGCGGCTTTAAACCCACAGCTAATGGTCACTGAACATTCACAAGGACTTGGGGCAGTAAAGGACACCTGCCCTCCAAAATTGTGCTGAGGTGGGGAATGAACAAAAAAATTCAAAACAGGCAAATCTTTCAGGAAGATAGTATGAGGTGGTAAGTTTTACTCACTCTCTTTAAAGAAAAGGAAAATGGATCAAAGCTCAACCTCAGGAAGTATTAGACTCATGCAATCTAATCTACAAAAAGGTTTCAACTCTCCCCAGTCGACTGACCATCAGCAAAAGGTCTACAAACAATAAAGGCTGCAGGCGTGTTAGAGAACTCTGTACCCTCTACTTGCTGGTGAGATGTGAAAGGGTAACAGCCACTAATGAGAACAGAAAGGAGCTGCGTTGAAAAGTAAAAATTGAGGTACCATTCAATCCAGCAGGTGAACCACTGGGTCTGTCACCTGAGAAGACCAGAATCGAGAAGACACAGGCTGCAAAAGCTGCACTGCAGCCTTATTCACAATAGCCAAGACAGTGAAGTTACCAAAATGTCCATCAACAGGTGAATGGATAAAAAGTAGTGGTCCATGTACACGATGGAATATTAGCCATGGAAAACAATGAAACACTGCTCTTTGAGGCACCACAGATGAGCCTGGAGATAATCACAAGACATGAGGTAAGTCGGAAAGCAAAAGACCTCTATCCTATGATATCACTTATAGGCGTTATCTAATAACTGACACAAATGAACCTATTTCCACAGAGAAAGACACTCACAGACTTAGAAAACAAACTATGCTCATCTAAAAGGAAAGGTGGGGGGAATGGATCAATTAACATCAGTGTTACTATATGGATACAAATTCATATCATATACGTATATCAAAAAGACCGACCATATAGCAAAGGAGGTCTACGGAACACTCTGTAATATTTTACATGGGAAGAGGATCTGTACATGCATAGACATATATAATGTACAAATGAACCAGATATTGTAAACCTAGGACAAATAATATTCTAATCTATACCCCAATTAAAAAATTTAAAAAAAAGAAGTAATGAGACATACACTAATGGGGGTTTCTCCTAGCACATTCCATTCTAATTTACAACCTAGGAACACGACTTCCAGAAAGACTCTGCTGCCCTCGTACCCAGATTTGACAACGGAGAAATGCTGCCTCCTTGTGGCCGTTTCCCTTAACAGCAGCTTTAAACCCATTGCTAAAGGTCCCTAAATATTCACCAACGTTGCAGTTCTGTAAATGACACCTGCCCTCCAAAAAAGGCCTGGGGTCGAAAATCGAGTAATAAATTCAAAAGAGGGCAACCTTCCAAGAAGACAAATTCAAGACGTATATGGTACTCATACTTTTTTCTGTTTTTTTTTTCACAGAAAGGAAAAGGCGTGGAAAAATGTTGAATTTTAGGAATTTTTAAAGACATGCAAACCCAAATTAGAAAAACCTATCAGCTCACAGCAGTCAGAATGGCCATTAGCGAAAACGGTGCAAACAATAAATGCTGAAGGGATTGTGGAGAAATGCGTACCCTCGGTTCTAAGGGCCATGTGGTAAGAGCCACTAATGAAAACACAATGGAGGTGCTTTGAAAAGGGAAACATTGAGCTACCAGTCCATCAATCACACCCACTGCTGGGCCTATCTCCTGAGACAATGAGAATCAAAAAGTCACAGGCTGGCAATCCTGCACTCCAGCAATATTTACTATAGCCATCACTTGGAAGCAATGAAAATGTCCATCATCAGAGGAAGGAACCAAGAAGAAGTGGTCCATGTACACAATGGAATATTTCTCCAATAAAAACTATAAATTAAATTTAAAAAACAAACAAAAGGAAGGAGATATCAGCTTCTGTGGGTTTACCCGGGCACATTCCACTCTAATTTATCAGCGAGGAACACCGCTGGCCGGAAGGTCTGTTTCCCTAGTTACCAGAGTGGGGAACGTAGAAAGGATGCCGCCCTCTGGCCGTTACCTGCAAAAGCAGCTGTAAAGCCTGTGCTAATGGTCACTTCATATGAACAAGTACTGCAGGGCTGTAAGTGAAAACTGCCCTCAAAGTGTCTTGAGGGAAGTAATGGCCAAAACATTTTAAAATGTGACACATACTTGAAGCAAACACTTTGAAGAACTAAGCTGTAATCACAGTTTGAAAAATAAAACGGACATGCCTTAAAGGTCAATTTCAACGGAATATGACACACATGCAAATTCAACCACAAAGAGGTATTAGCTCACACCAGTCAGAATCACCATCAGCAAGAAATGTATAAAAAATAAATGCTGAAGGTGTTGTGGAGAAATGCATACCGTGAACTTTAAGAGGGACATAACCTGGAAAGAGCCACTAATGAGAACAGAATGGAGGGGCCTTTAAAAGGTAAACATTGAGCTCCCGTATGATCCAGCCGGCCCATTCCTGGACCTATAACCTAGGAAGACAGAATTGGAAAGACACAGGCAGGCAAATGTGCACTGCACAGTATTACAATAGCCAAGATATGGAAGTAACCAAAAAGTCCACCAACAGATGGGTGGACCAGGAAGAACTGCTACATGTCGAGATGGAATATTAGTTAGCGAAAGAATGAAACAATGCCATTTGCAGCACCATAGGTGAGTCTAGAAGTAATCACGCAACTTGTGGTAAGTGAGAAAGCGAAAGACACAGGTCCTATCATATCACTTATAGGTGTTACCTAAAATTCGATACCAATGAAGATATTTCCACAGAGAAGGGCAATCACAGGTTCATTAAATTTATGATTCACCAAATGGAAAGGTGTGAGGAGTAGATACATTCCGACATTGGGGTTAACAGAGATATACAAACACATGTGAAATATATAATCACCAAATACCTACGGAATACCAAGAGAGGACTACCCAATATTCTCTCATAATCTATATGGAAAAAGGATCCGACGAATAATAGATATATGTATATTTGTGAAAGAACCACATCTTGCACACCTAGAATAAACAAAACGTTGTAATCAAATTTGCTGTGATAAAAAATAAAAAAGAGTTAAAAATACGCATAAGAAGTAATGAGCCATAAACATAAAGGGCTTTTTCCTGGCACATTCCATTCTAATTTACAACCTACAACACGACTTCCATTAAGGCTCTGTTGCCCTAGTAACCAGATTTGGTAAAGGAGAAATGCTGCCGCCTTGCGGCCGTTTCCCACAAGAGCGGCTTTAAACCCACAGCTAATGGTCACTGAACATTCACAAGGACTTGGGGCAGTAAAGGACACCTGCCCTCCAAAATTGTGCTGAGGTGGGGAATGAACAAAAAAATCCAAAACAGGCAAATCTTTCAGGAAGATAGTATGAGGTGGTAAGTTTTACTCACTCTCTTTAAAGAAAAGGAAAATGGATCAAAGCTCAACCTCAGGAAGTATTAGACTCATGCAATCTAATCTACAAAAAGGTTTCAACTCTCCCCAGTCGACTGACCATCAGCAAAAGGTCTACAAACAATAAAGGCTGCAGGCGTTTTAGAGAACTCTGTACCCTCTACTTGCTGGTGAGATGTGAAAGGGTAACAGCCAATAATGAGAACAGAAAGGAGCTGCGTTGAAAAGTAAAAATTGAGGTACCATTCAATCCAGCAGGTGAACCACTGGGTCTGTCACCTGAGAAGACCAGAATCGAGAAGACACAGGCTGCAAAAGCTGCACTGCAGCCTTATTCACAATAGCCAAGACAGTGAAGCTACCAAAATGTCCATCAACAGGTGAATGGATAAAAAGTAGTGGTCCATGTACACGATGGAATATTAGCCATGGAAAACAATGAAACACTGCTCTTTGAGGCACCACAGATGAGCCTGGAGATAATCACAAGACATGAGGTAAGTCGGAAAGCAAAAGACCTCTATCCTATGATATCACTTATAGGCGTTATCTAATAACTGACACAAATGAACCTATTTCCACAGAGAAAGACACTCACAGACTTAGAAAACAAACTACGCTCATCTAAAAGGAAAGGTGGGGGGAATGGATCAATTAACATCAGTGTTACTATATGGATACAAATTCATATCATATACGTATATCAAAAAGACCGACCATATAGCAAAGGAGGTCTACGGAACACTCTGTAATATTTTACATGGGAAGAGGATCTGTACATGCATAGACATATATAATGTACAAATGAACCAGATATTGTAAACCTAGGACAAATAATATTCTAATCTATACCCCAATTAAAAAATTTAAAAAAAAGAAGTAATGAGACATACACTAATGGGGGTTTCTCCTAGCACATTCCATTCTAATTTACAACTTAGGAACACGACTTCCAGAAAGACTCTGCTGCCCTCGTACCCAGATTTGACAACGGAGAAATGCTGCCTCCTTGTGGCCGTTTCCCTTAACAGCAGCTTTAAACCCATTGCTAAAGGTCCCTAAATATTCAGCAACGTTGCAGTTCTGTAAATGACACCTGCCCTCCAAAAAAGGCCTGGGGTCGAAAATCGAGTAATAAATTCAAAAGAGGGCAACCTTCCAAGAAGACAAATTCAAGACGTATATGGTACTCATACTTTTTTCTGTTTTTTTTTTCACAGAAAGGAAAAGGCGTGGAAAAATGTTGAATTTTAGGAATTTTTAAAGACATGCAAACCCAAATTAGAAAAACCTATCAGCTCACAGCAGTCAGAATGGCCATTAGCGAAAACGGTGCAAACAATAAATGCTGAAGGGATTGTGGAGAAATGCGTACCCTCGGTTCTAAGGGCCATGTGGTAAGAGCCACTAATGAAAACACAATGGAGGTGCTTTGAAAAGGGAAACATTGAGCTACCAGTCCATCAATCACACCCACTGCTGGGCCTATCTCCTGAGACAATGAGAATCAAAAAGTCACAGGCTGGCAATCCTGCACTCCAGCAATATTTACTATAGCCATCACTTGGAAGCAATGAAAATGTCCATCATCAGAGGAAGGAACCAAGAAGAAGTGGTCCATGTACACAATGGAATATTTCTCCAATAAAAACTATAAATTAAATTTAAAAAACAAACAAAAGGAAGGAGATATCAGCTTCTGTGGGTTTACCCGGGCACACTCAACTCTAATTTATCAGCGAGGAACACCGCTGACCGGGAGGTCTGTTTCCCTAGTTACCAGAGTGGGGAACATAGAAAGGATGCCGCCCTCAGGCCGTTACCTGCAAAAACAGCTGTAAAGCCTGTGCTAACGGTCACTTCATATGAACATGTACTGCAGGGCTGTAAGTGAAACCTGCCCTCAAAATGTCTTGAGGGAAGTAATGGCCAAAACATTTTAAAATGTGACACATACTTGAAGCAAACACTTTGAAGAACTAAGCTGTAATCACAGTTTGAAAAATAAAACGGACATGCCTTAAAGGTCAATTTCAACGGAATATGACACACATGCAAATTCAACCACAAATTGGTATCAGCTCACACCAGTCAGAATCACCATCAGCAAGAAATCTATAAACAGTAAATGCTGAAGGTGTTGTCGAGAAATGCATACCGCGAACTTTAAGAGGGACATAACCTGGAAAGAGCCACTAATGAGAACAGAATGGAGGGGCCTTTAAAAGGTAAACATTGAGCTCCCGTATGATCCAGCCGGCCCATTCCTGGACCTATAACCTAGGAAGACAGAATTGGAAAGACACAGGCAGGCAAATGTGCACTGCACAGTATTACAATAGCCAAGATATGGAAGTAACCAAAAAGTCCACCAACAGATGGGTGGACCAGGAAGAACTGCTACATGTCGAGATGGAATAATAGTTAGCGAAAGAATGAAACAATGCCATTTGCAGCACCATAGGTGAGTCTAGAAGTAATCACGCAACTTGTGGTAAGTGAGAAAGCGAAAGACACAGGTCCTATCATATCACTTATAGGTGTTACCTAAAATTCGATACCAATGAAGATATTTCCACAGAGAAGGGCAATCACAGGTTCATTAAACTTATGGTTCACCAAATGGAAAGGTGTGAGGAGTAGATACATTACGACATTGGGGTTAACAGAGATATACAAACACATGTGAAATATATAATCATCAAATACCTACGGAATACCAAGAGAGGACTACCCAATATTCTCTCATAATCTACATGGAACAAGGATCCGACGAATAATAGATATATGTATATTTGTGAAAGAACCACATCTTGCACACCTAGAATAAACAAAACGTTGTAATCAAATTTGCTGTGATAAAAAATAAAAAAGAGTTAAAAATATGCATAAGAAGTAATGAGCCATAAACATAAGGGCTTTTTCCTGGCACATTCCATTCTAATTTACAACCTACAACACGACTTCCATTAAGGCTCTGTTGCCCTAGTAACCAGATTTGGTAAAGGAGAAATGCTGCCACCTTGCGGCCGTTTCCCACAAGAGCGGCTTTAAACCCACAACTAATGGTCACTGAACATTCACAAGGACTTGGGGCAGTAAAGGACACCTGCCCTCCAAAATTGTGCTGAGGTGGGGAATGAACAAAAAAATTCAAAACAGGCAAATCTTTCAGGAAGTTAGTATGAGGTGGTAAGTTTTACTCACTCTCTTTAAAGAAAAGGAAAATGGATAAAAGCTCAACCTCAGGAAGTATTAGACTCATGCAATCTAATCTACAAAAAGGTTTCAACTCTCCCCAGTCGACTGACCATCAGCAAAAGGTCTACAAACAATAAAGGCTGCAGGCGTGTTAGAGAACTCTGTACCCTCTACTTGCTGGTGAGATGTGAAAGGGTAACAGCCAATAA
This sequence comes from Eubalaena glacialis, assembly GCF_028564815.1. Taxonomy (NCBI): domain Eukaryota; kingdom Metazoa; phylum Chordata; class Mammalia; order Artiodactyla; family Balaenidae; genus Eubalaena; species Eubalaena glacialis. The sequence continues at coordinate 134,460,451 of NC_083720.1, read as the reverse complement.
TGAGAACAGAAAGGAGCTGCGTTGAAAAGTAAAAATTGAGGTACCATTCAATCCAGCAGGTGAACCACTGGGTCTGTCACCTGAGAAGACCAGAATCGAGAAGACACAGGCTGCAAAAGCTGCACTGCAGCCTTATTCACAATAGCCAAGACAGTGAAGTTACCAAAATGTCCATCAACAGGTGAATGGATAAAAAGTAGTGGTCCATGTACACGATGGAATATTAGCCATGGAAAACAATGAAACACTGCTCTTTGAGGCACCACAGATGAGCCTGGAGATAATCACAAGACATGAGGTAAGTCGGAAAGCAAAAGACCTCTATCCTATGATATCAATTATAGGCGTTATGTAATAACTGACACAAATGAACCTATTTCCACAGAGAAAGACACTCACAGACTTAGAAAACAAACTATGCTCATCTAAAAGGAAAGGTGGGGGGAATGGATCAATTAACATCAGTGTTACTATATGGATACAAATTCATATCATATACGTATATCAAAAAGACCAACCATATAGCAAGGGAGGTCTACGGAACACTCTGTAATATTTTACATGGGAAGAGGATCTGTACATGCATAGACATATATAATGTACAAATGAACCAGATATTGTAAACCTAGCACAATTAATATTCTAATCTATACCCCAATGAAAAAATTTTAAAAAAAAGAAGTAATGAGACATACACTAATGGGGGTTTCTCCTAGCACATTCCATTCTAATTTACAACCTAGGAACACGACTTCCAGAAAGACTCTGCTGCCCTAGTACCCAGATTTGACAACGGAGAAATGCTGCCTCCTTGTGGCCGTTTCCCTTAACAGCAGCTTTAAACCCATTGCTAAAGGTCCCTAAATATTCACCAACGTTGCAGTTCTGTAAATGACACCTGCCCTCCAAAAAAGGCCTGGGGTCGAAAATCGAGTAATAAATTCAAAAGAGGGCAACCTTCCAAGAAGACAATTTCAAGACGTATATGGTACTCATACTTTTTTCTGTTTTTTTTTCACAGAAAGGAAAAGGCGTGGAAAAATGTTGAATTTTAGGAATTTTTAAAGACATGCAAACCCAAATTAGAAAAACCTATCAGCTCACAGCAGTCAGAATGGCCATTAGCGAAAACGGTGCAAACAATAAATGCTGAAGGGATTGTGGAGAAATGCGTACCCTCGGTTCTAAGGGCCATGTGGTAAGAGCCACTAATGAAAACACAATGGAGGTGCTTTGAAAAGGGAAACATTGAGCTACCAGTCCATCAATCACACCCACTGCTGGGCCTATCTCCTGAGACAATGAGAATCAAAAAGTCACAGGCTGGCAATCCTGCACTCCAGCAATATTTACTATAGCCATCACTTGGAAGCAATGAAAATGTCCATCATCAGAGGAAGGAACCAAGAAGAAGTGGTCCATGTACACAATGGAATATTTCTCCAATAAAAACTATAAATTAAATTTAAAAAACAAACAAAAGGAAGGAGATATCAGCTTCTGTGGGTTTACCCGGGCACATTCCACTCTAATTTATCAGCGAGGAACACCGCTGGCCGGAAGGTCTGTTTCCCTAGTTACCAGAGTGGGGAACGTAGAAAGGATGCCGCCCTCTGGCCGTTACCTGCAAAAGCAGCTGTAAAGCCTGTGCTAATGGTCACTTCATATGAACAAGTACTGCAGGGCTGTAAGTGAAAACTGCCCTCAAAGTGTCTTGAGGGAAGTAATGGCCAAAACATTTTAAAATGTGACACATACTTGAAGCAAACACTTTGAAGAACTAAGCTGTAATCACAGTTTGAAAAATAAAACGGACATGCCTTAAAGGTCAATTTCAACGGAATATGACACACATGCAAATTCAACCACAAAGAGGTATTAGCTCACACCAGTCAGAATCACCATCAGCAAGAAATGTATAAAAAATAAATGCTGAAGGTGTTGTGGAGAAATGCATACCGTGAACTTTAAGAGGGACATAACCTGGAAAGAGCCACTAATGAGAACAGAATGGAGGGGCCTTTAAAAGGTAAACATTGAGCTCCCGTATGATCCAGCCGGCCCATTCCTGGACCTATAACCTAGGAAGACAGAATTGGAAAGACACAGGCAGGCAAATGTGCACTGCACAGTATTACAATAGCCAAGATATGGAAGTAACCAAAAAGTCCACCAACAGATGGGTGGACCAGGAAGAACTGCTACATGTCGAGATGGAATATTAGTTAGCGAAAGAATGAAACAATGCCATTTGCAGCACCATAGGTGAGTCTAGAAGTAATCACGCAACTTGTGGTAAGTGAGAAAGCGAAAGACACAGGTCCTATCATATCACTTATAGGTGTTACCTAAAATTCGATACCAATGAAGATATTTCCACAGAGAAGGGCAATCACAGGTTCATTAAACTTATGGTTCACCAAATGGAAAGGTGTGAGGAGTAGATACATTCCGACATTGGGGTTAACAGAGATATACAAACACATGTGAAATATATAATCACCAAATACCTACGGAATACCAAGAGAGGACTACCCAATATTCTCTCATAATCTATATGGAAAAAGGATCCGACGAATAATAGATATATGTATATTTGTGAAAGAACCACATCTTGCACACCTAGAATAAACAAAACGTTGTAATCAAATTTGCTGTGATAAAAAATAAAAAAGAGTTAAAAATACGCATAAGAAGTAATGAGCCATAAACATAAAGGGCTTTTTCCTGGCACATTCCATTCTAATTTACAACCTACAACACGACTTCCATTAAGGCTCTGTTGCCCTAGTAACCAGATTTGGTAAAGGAGAAATGCTGCCGCCTTGCGGCCTTTTCCCACAAGAGCGGCTTTAAACCCACAGCTAATGGTCACTGAACATTCACAAGGACTTGGGGCAGTAAAGGACACCTGCCCTCCAAAATTGTGCTGAGGTGGGGAATGAACAAAAAAATCCAAAATAGGCAAATCTTTCAGGAAGATAGTATGAGGTGGTAAGTTTTACTCACTCTCTTTAAAGAAAAGGAAAATGGATCAAAGCTCAACCTGAGGAAGTATTAGACTCATGCAATCTAATCTACAAAAAGGTTTCAACTCTCCCCAGTCGACTGACCATCAGCAAAAGGTCTACAAACAATAAAGGCTGCAGGCGTTTTAGAGAACTCTGTACCCTCTACTTGCTGGTGAGATGTGAAAGGGTAACAGCCACTAATGAGAACAGAAAGGAGCTGCGTTGAAAAGTAAAAATTGAGGTACCATTCAATCCAGCAGGTGAACCACTGGGTCTGTCACCTGAGAAGACCAGAATCGAGAAGACACAGGCTGCAAAAGCTGCACTGCAGCCTTATTCACAATAGCCAAGACAGTGAAGCTACCAAAATGTCCATCAACAGGTGAATGGATAAAAAGTAGTGGTCCATGTACACGATGGAATCTTAGCCATGGAAAACAATGAAACACTGCTCTTTGAGGCACCACAGATGAGCCTGGAGATAATCACAAGACATGAGGTAAGTCGGAAAGCAAAAGACCTCTATCCTATGATATCACTTATAGGCGTTATCTAATAACTGACACAAATGAACCTATTTCCACAGAGAAAGACACTCACAGACTTAGAAAACAAACTATGCTCATCTAAAAGGAAAGGTGGGGGGAATGGATCAATTAACATCAGTGTTACTATATGGATACAAATTCATATCATATACGTATATCAAAAAGACCGACCATATAGCAAGGGAGGTCTACGGAACACTCTGTAATATTTTACATGGGAAGAGGATCTGTACATGCATAGACATATATAATGTACAAATGAACCAGATATTGTAAACCTAGGACAAATAATATTCTAATCTATACCCCAATTAAAAAATTTAAAAAAAAAGAAGTAATGAAACATACACTAATGGGGGTTTCTCCTAGCACATTCCATTCTAATTTACAACCTAGGAACACGACTTCCAGAAAGACTCTGCTGCCCTAGTACCCAGATTTGACAACGGAGAAATGCTGCCTCCTTGTGGCCGTTTCCCTTAACAGCAGCTTTAAACCCATTGCTAAAGGTCCCTAAATATTCACCAACGTTGCAGTTCTGTAAATGACACCTGCCCTCCAAAAAAGGCCTGGGGTCGAAAATCGAGTAATAAATTCAAAAGAGGGCAACCTTCCAAGAAGACAAATTCAAGACGTATATGGTACTCATACTTTTTTCTGTTTTTTTTTCACAGAAAGGAAAAGGCGTGGGAAAATGTTGAATTTTAGGAATTTTTAAAGACATGCAAACCCAAATTAGAAAAACCTATCAGCTCACAGCAGTCAGAATGGCCATTAGCGAAAACGGTGCAAACAATAAATGCTGAAGGGATTGTGGAGAAATGCGTACCCTCGGTTCTAAGGGCCATGTGGTAAGAGCCACTAATGAAAACACAATGGAGGTGCTTTGAAAAGGGAAACATTGAGCTACCAGTCCATCAATCACACCCACTGCTGGGCCTATCTCCTGAGAAAATGAGAATCAAAAAGTCACAGGCTGGCAATCCTGCACTCCAGCAATATTTACTATAGCCATCACTTGGAAGCAATGAAAATGTCCATCATCAGAGGAAGGAACCAAGAAGAAGTGGTCCATGTACACAATGGAATATTTCTCCAATAAAAACTATAAATTAAATTTAAAAAACAAACAAAAGGAAGGAGATATCAGCTTCTGTGGGTTTACCCGGGCACACTCAACTCTAATTTATAAGCGAGGAACACCGCTGGCCGGGAGGTCTGTTTCCCTAGTTACCAGAGTGGGGAACGTAGAAAGGATGCCGCCCTCAGGCCGTTACCTGCAAAAACAGCTGTAAAGCCTGTGCTAATGGTCACTTCACATGAACATGTACTGCAGGGCTGTAAGTGAAAACTGCCCTCAAAATGTCTTGAGGGAAGTAATGGCCAAAACATTTTAAAATGTGACACATACTTGAAGCAAACACTTTGAAGAACTAAGCTGTAATCACAGTTTGAAAAATAAAACGGACATGCCTTAAAGGTCAATTTCAACGGAATATGACACACATGCAAATTCAACCACAAATTGGTATCAGCTCACTCCAGTCAGAATCACCATCAGCAAGAAATCTATAAACAGTAAATGCTGATGGTGTTGTGGAGAAATGCATACCGTGAACTTTAAGAGGGACATAACCTGGAAAGAGCCACTAATGAGAACAGAATGGAGGGGCCTTTAAAAGGTAAACATTGAGCTCCCGTATGATCCAGCCGGCCCATTCCTGGACCTATAACCTAGGAAGACAGAATTGGAAAGACACAGGCAGGCAAATGTGCACTGCACAGTATTACAATAGCCAAGATATGGAAGTAACCAAAAAGTCCACCAACAGATGGGTGGACCAGGAAGAACTGCTACATGTCGAGATGGAATATTAGTTAGCGAAAGAATGAAACAATGCCATTTGCAGCACCATAGGTGAGTCTAGAAGTAATCACGCAACTTGTGGTAAGTGAGAAAGCGAAAGACACAGGTCCTATCATATCACTTATAGGTGTTACCTAAAATTCGATACCAATGAAGATATTTCCACAGAGAGGAGCAATCACAGGTTCTTTAAACTTATGGTTCACCAAATGGAAAGGTGTGAGGAGTAGATACATTCCGACATTGGGGTTAACAGAGATATACAAACACATGTGAAATATATAATCACCAAATACCTACGAATACCAAGAGAGGACTACCCAATATTCTCTCATAATCTACATGGAAAAAGGATGCGACGAATAATAGATATATGTATATTTGTGAAAGAACCACATCTTGCACACCTAGAATAAACAAAACGTTGTAATCAAATTTGCTGTGATAAAAAATAAAAAAGAGTTAAAAATACGCATAAGAAGTAATGAGCCATAAACATCAAGGGCTTTTTCCTGGCACATTCCATTCTAATTTACAACCTACAACACGACTTCCATTAAGGCTCTGCTGCCCTAGTAACCAGATTTGGTAAAGGAGAAATGCTGCCACCTTGCGGCCGTTTCCCACAAGAGCGGCTTTAAACCCACAACTAATGGTCACTGAACATTCACAAGGACTTGGGGCAGTAAAGGACACCTGCCCTCCAAAATTGTGCTGAGGTGGGGAATGAACAAAAAAATTCAAAACAGGCAAATCTTTCAGGAAGATAGTATGAGGTGGTAAGTTTTACTCACTCTCTTTAAAGAAAAGGAAAATGGATAAAAGCTCAACCTCAGGAAGTATTAGACTCATGCAATCTAATCTACAAAAAGGTTTCAACTCTCCCCAGTCGACTGACCATCAGCAAAAGGTCTACAAACAATAAAGGCTGCAGGCGTGTTAGAGAACTCTGTACCCTCTACTTGCTGGTGAGATGTGAAAGGGTAACAGCCACTAATGAGAACAGAAAGGAGCTGCGTTGAAAAGTAAAAATTGAGGTACCATTCAATCCAGCAGGTGAACCACTGGGTCTGTCACCTGAGAAGACCAGAATCGAGAAGAAACAGGCTGCAAAAGCTGCACTGCAGCCTTATTCACAATAGCCAAGACAGTGAAGCTACCAAAATGTCCATCAACAGGTGAATGGATAAAAAGTAGTGGTCCATGTACACGATGGAATCTTAGCCATGGAAAACAATGAAACACTGCTCTTTGAGGCACCACAGATGAGCCTGGAGATAATCACAAGACATGAGGTAAGTCGGAAAGCAAAAGACCTCTATCCTATGATATCATTTATAGGCGTTATGTAATAACTGACACAAATGAACCTATTTCCACAGAGAAAGACACTCACAGACTTAGAAAACAAACTATGCTCATCTAAAAGGAAAGGTGGGGGGAATGGATCAATTAACATCATTGTTACTATATGGATACAAATTCATATCATATACGTATATCAAAAACACCGACCATATAGCAAGGGAGGTCTACGGAACACTCTGTAATATTTTACATGGGAAGAGGATCTGTACATGCATAGACATATATAATGTACAAATGAACCAGATATTGTAAACCTAGCACAATTAATATTCTAATCTATACCCCAATTAAAAAATTTTAAAAAAAAGAAGTAATGAGACATACACTAATGGGGGTTTCTCCTAGCACATTCCATTCTAATTTACAACCTAGGAACACGACTTCCAGAAAGACTCTGCTGCCCTAGTACCCAGATTTGACAACGGAGAAATGCTGCCTCCTTGTGGCCGTTTCCCTTAACAGCAGCTTTAAACCCATTGCTAAAGGTCCCTAAATATTCACCAACGTTGCAGTTCTGTAAATGACACCTGCCCTCCAAAAAAGGCCTGGGGTCGAAAATCGAGTAATAAATTCAAAAGAGGGCAACCTTCCAAGAAGACAATTTCAAGACGTATATGGTACTCATACTTTTTTCTGTTTTTTTTTCACAGAAAGGAAAAGGCGTGGAAAAATGTTGAATTTTAGGAATTTTTAAAGACATGCAAACCCAAATTAGAAAAACCTATCAGCTCACAGCAGTCAGAATGGCCATTAGCGAAAACGGTGCAAACAATAAATGCTGAAGGGATTGTGGAGAAATGCGTACCCTCGGTTCTAAGGGCCATGTGGTAAGAGCCACTAATGAAAACACAATGGAGGTGCTTTGAAAAGGGAAACATTGAGCTACCAGTCCATCAATCACACCCACTGCTGGGCCTATCTCCTGAGACAATGAGAATCAAAAAGTCACAGGCTGGCAATCCTGCACTCCAGCAATATTTACTATAGCCATCACTTGGAAGCAATGAAAATGTCCATCATCAGAGGAAGGAACCAAGAAGAAGTGGTCCATGTACACAATGGAATATTTCTCCAATAAAAACTATAAATTAAATTTAAAAAACAAACAAAAGGAAGGAGATATCAGCTTCTGTGGGTTTACCCGGGCACACTCAACTCTAATTTATAAGCGAGGAACACCGCTGGCCGGGAGGTCTGTTTCCCTAGTTACCAGAGTGGGGAACGTAGAAAGGATGCCGCCCTCAGGCCGTTACCTGCAAAAACAGCTGTAAAGCCTGTGCTAATGGTCACTTCATATGAACATGTACTGCAGGGCTGTAAGTGAAAACTGCCCTCAAAATGTCTTGAGGGAAGTAATGGCCAAAACATTTTAAAATGTGACACATACTTGAAGCAAACACTTTGAAGAACTAAGCTGTAATCACAGTTTGAAAAATAAAACGGACATGCCTTAAAGGTCAATTTCAACGGAATATGACACACATGCAAATTCAACCACAAATTGGTATCAGCTCACTCCAGTCAGAATCACCATCAGCAAGAAATCTATAAACAGTAAATGCTGATGGTGTTGTGGAGAAATGCATACCGTGAACTTTAAGAGGGACATAACCTGGAAAGAGCCACTAATGAGAACAGAATGGAGGGGCCTTTAAAAGGTAAACATTGAGCTCCCGTATGATCCAGCCGGCCCATTCCTGGACCTATAACCTAGGAAGACAGAATTGGAAAGACACAGGCAGGCAAATGTGCACTGCACAGTATTACAATAGCCAAGATATGGAAGTAACCAAAAAGTCCACCAACAGATGGGTGGACCAGGAAGAACTGCTACATGTCGAGATGGAATATTAGTTAGCGAAAGAATGAAACAATGCCATTTGCAGCACCATAGGTGAGTCTAGAAGTAATCACGCAACTTGTGGTAAGTGAGAAAGCGAAAGACACAGGTCCTATCATATCACTTATAGGTGTTACCTAAAATTCGATACCAATGAAGATATTTCCACAGAGAGGGGCAATCACAGGTTCTTTAAACTTATGGTTCACCAAATGGAAAGGTGTGAGGAGTAGATACATTCCGACATTGGGGTTAACAGAGATATACAAACACATGTGAAATATATAATCACCAAATACCTACGAATACCAAGAGAGGACTACCCAATATTCTCTCATAATCTACATGGAAAAAGGATGCGACGAATAATAGATATATGTATATTTGTGAAAGAACCACATCTTGCACACCTAGAATAAACAAAACGTTGTAATCAAATTTGCTGTGATAAAAAATAAAAAAGAGTTAAAAATACGCATAAGAAGTAATGAGCCATAAACATAAAGGGCTTTTTCCTGGCACATTCCATTCTAATTTACAACCTACAACACGACTTCCATTAAGGCTCTGTTGCCCTAGTAACCAGATTTGGTAAAGGAGAAATGCTGCCGCCTTGCGGCCGTTTCCCACAAGAGCGGCTTTAAACCCACAGCTAATGGTCACTGAACATTCACAAGGACTTGGGGCAGTAAAGGACACCTGCCCTCCAAACTTGTGCTGAGGTGGGGATGAACAAAAAAAATCAAAACAGGCAAATATTTCAGGAAGATAGTATGAGGTGGTAAGTTTTACTCACTCTCTTTAAAGAAAAGGAAAATGGATAAAAGCTCAACCTCAGGAAGTATTAGACTCATGCAATCTAATCTACAAAAAGGTTTCAACTCTCCCCAGTCGACTGACCATCAGCAAAAGGTCTACAAACAATAAAGGCTGCAGGCGTTTTAGAGAACTCTGTACCCTCTACTTGCTGGTGAGATGTGAAAGGGTAACAGCCAATAATGAGAACAGAAAGGAGCTGCGTTGAAAAGTAAAAATTGAGGTACCATTCAATCCAGCAGGTGAACCACTGGGTCTGTCACCTGAGAAGACCAGAATCGAGAAGACACAGGCTGCAAAAGCTGCACTGCACCCTCATTCACAATAGCCAAGACAGTGAAGCTACCAAAATGTCCATCAACAGGTGAATGGATAAAAAGTAGTGGTCCATGTACACGATGGAATCTCAGCCATGGAAAACAATGAAACACTGCTCTTTGAGGCACCACAGATGAGCCTGGAGATAATCACAAGACATGAGGTAAGTCGGAAAGCAAAAGACCTCTATCCTATGATATCACTTATAGGCGTTATCTAATAACTGACACAAATGAACCTATTTCCACAGAGAAAGACACTCACAGACTTAGAAAACAAACTATGCTCATCTAAAAGGAAAGGTGGGGGGAATGGATCAATTAACATCAGTGTTACTATATGGATACAAATTCATATCATATACGTATATCAAAAAGACCGACCATATAGCAAAGGAGGTCTACGGAACACTCTGTAATATTTTACATGGGAAGAGGATCTGTACATGCATAGACATATATAATGTACAAATGAACCAGATATTGTAAACCTAGGACAAATAATATTCTAATCTATACCCCAATTAAAAAATTTAAAAAAAAAGAAGTAATGAGACATACACTAATGGGGGTTTCTCCTAGCACATTCCATTCTAATTTACAACCTAGGAACACGACTTCCAGAAAGACTCTGCAGCCCTATTACCCAGATTTGACAACGGAGAAATGCTGCCTCCTTGTGGCCGTTTCCCTTAACAGCAGCTTTAAACCCATTGCTAAAGGTCCCTAAATATTCACCAACGTTGCAGTTCTGTAAATGACACCTGCCCTCCAAAAAAGGCCTGGGGTCGAAAATCGAGTAATAAATTCAAAAGAGGGCAACCTTCCAAGAAGACAATTTCAAGACGTATATGGTACTCATACTTTTTTCTGTTTTTTTTTCACAGAAAGGAAAAGGCGTGGAAAAATGTTGAATTTTAGGAATTTTTAAAGACATGCAAACCCAAATTAGAAAAACCTATCAGCTCACAGCAGTCAGAATGGCCATTAGCGAAAACGGTGCAAACAATAAATGCTGAAGGGATTGTGGAGAAATGCGTACCCTCGGTTCTAAGGGCCATGTGGTAAGAGCCACTAATGAAAACACAATGGAGGTGCTTTGAAAAGGGAAACATTGAGCTACCAGTCCATCAATCACACCCACTGCTGGGCCTATCTCCTGAGACAATGAGAATCAAAAAGTCACAGGCTGGCAATCCTGCACTCCAGCAATATTTACTATAGCCATCACTTGGAAGCAATGAAAATGTCCATCATCAGAGGAAGGAACCAAGAAGAAGTGGTCCATGTACACAATGGAATATTTCTCCAATAAAAACTATAAATTAAATTTAAAAAACAAACAAAAGGTAGGAGATATCAGCTTCTGTGGGTTTACCCGAGCACACTCAACTCTAATTTATAAGCGAGGAACACCGCTGGCCGGGAGGTCTGTTTCCCTAGTTACCAGAGTGGGGAACGTAGAAAGGATGCCGCCCTCAGGCCGTTACCTGCAAAAGCAGCTGTAAAGCCTGTGCTAATGGTCACTTCATATGAACAAGTACTGCAGGGCTGTAAGTGAAAACTGCCCTCAAAGTGTCTTGAGGGAAGTAATGGCCAAAACATTTTAAAATGTGACACATACTTGAAGCAAACACTTTGAAGAACTAAGCTGTAATCGCAGTTTGAAAAATAAAACGGACATGCCTTAAAGGTCAATTTCAACGGAATATGACACACATGCAAATTCAACCACAAACAGGTATTAGCTCACAACAGTCAGAATCACCATCAGCAAGAAATGTATAAAAAATAAATGCTGAAGGTGTTGTGGAGAAATGCATACCGTGAACTTTAAGAGGGACATAACCTGGAAAGAGCCACTAATGAGAACAGAATGGAGGGGCCTTTAAAAGGTAAACATTGAGCTCCCGTATGATCCAGCCGGCCCATTCCTGGACCTATAACCTAGGAAGACAGAATTGGAAAGACACAGGCAGGCAAATGTGCACTGCACAGTATTACAATAGCCAAGATATGGAAGTAACCAAAAAGTCCACCAACAGATGGGTGGACCAGGAAGAACTGCTACATGTCGAGATGGAATATTAGTTAGCGAAAGAATGAAACAATGCCATTTGCAGCACCATAGGTGAGTCTAGAAGTAATCATGCAACTTGTGGTAAGTGAGAAAGCGAAAGACACAGGTCCTATCATATCACTTATAGGTGTTACCTAAAATTCGATACCAATGAAGATATTTCCACAGAGAAGGGCAATCACAGGTTCATTAAACTTATGGTTCACCAAATGGAAAGGTGTGAGGAGTAGATACATTCCGACATTGGGGTTAACAGAGATATACAAACACATGTGAAATATATAATCATCAAATACCTACGGAATACCAAGAGAGGACTACCCAATATTCTCTCATAATCTACATGGAATAAGGATCTGACGAATAATAGATATATGTATATTTGTGAAAGAACCACATCTTGCACACCTAGAATAAACAAAACGTTGTAATCAAATTTGCTGTGATAAAAAATAAAAAAGAGTTAAAAATACGCATAAGAAGTAATGAGCCATAACCATAAAGGGCTTTTTCCTGGCACATTCCATTGTAATTTACAACCTACAACAGGACTTCCATTAAGGCTCTGTTGCCCTAGTAACCAGATTTGGTAAAGGAGAAATGCTGCCACCTTGCGGCCGTTTCCCACAAGAGCGGCTTTAAACCCACAACTAATGGTCACTGAACATTCACAAGGACTTGGGGCAGTAAAGGACACCTGCCCTCCAAAATTGTGCTGAGGTGGGGAATGAACAAAAAAATTCAAAACAGGCAAATCTTTCAGGAAGATAGTATGAGGTGGTAAGTTTTACTCACTCTCTTTAAAGAAAAGGAAAATGGATAAAAGCTCAACCTCAGGAAGTATTAGACTCATGCAATCTAATCTACAAAAAGGTTTCAACTCTCCCCAGTCGACTGACCATCAGCAAAAGGTCTACAAACAATAAAGGCTGCAGGCGTTTTAGAGAACTCTGTACCCTCTACTTGCTGGTGAGATGTGAAAGGGTAACAGCCAATAATGAGAACAGAAAGGAGCTGCGTTGAAAAGGAAAAATTGAGGTACCATTCAATCCAGCAGGTGAACCACTGGGTCTGTCACCTGAGAAGACCAGAATCGAGAAGACACAGACTGCAAAAGCTGCACTGCACCCTCATTCACAATAGCCAAGACAGTGAAGCTCCCAAAATGTCCATCAACAGGTGAATGGATAAAAAGTAGTGGTCCATGTACACGATGGAATCTTAGCCATGGAAAACAATGAAACACTGCTCTTTGAGGCACCACAGATGAGCCTGGAGATAATCACAAGACATGAGGTAAGTCGGAAAAAAAAGACCTCTATCCTATGATATCACTTATAGGCGTTATCTAATAACTGACACAAATGAACCTATTTCCACAGAGAAAGACACTCACAGACTTAGAAAACAAACTATGCTCATCTAAAAGGAAAGGTGGGGGGGAATGGATCAATTAACATCAGTGTTACTATATGGATACAAATTCATATCATATACGTATATCAAAAAGACCGACCCTATAGCAAGGGAGGTCTACGGAACACTCTGTAATATTTTACCTGGGAAGAGGATCTGTACATGCATAGACATATATAATGTACAAATGAACCAGATATTGTAAACCTAGGACAAATAATATTCTAATCTATACCCCAATTAAAAAATTTAAAAAAAAAGAAGTAATGAGACATACACTAATGGGGGTTTCTCCTAGCACATTCCATTCTAATTTACAACCTAGGAACACGACTTCCAGAAAGACTCTGCTGCCCTAGTACCCAGATTTGACAACGGAGAAATGCTGCCTCCTTGTGGCCGTTTCCCTTAACAGCAGCTTTAAACCCATTGCTAAAGGTCCCTAAATATTCACCAACGTTGCAGTTCTGTAAATGACACCTGCCCTCCAAAAAAGGCCTGGGGTCGAAAATCGAGTAATAAATTCAAAAGAGGGCAACCTTCCAAGAAGACAAATTCAAGACGTATATGGTACTCATACTTTTTTCTGTTTTTTTTTCACAGAAAGGAAAAGGCGTGGGAAAATGTTGAATTTTAGGAATTTTTAAAGACATGCAAACCCAAATTAGAAAAACCTATCAGCTCACAGCAGTCAGAATGGCCATTAGCGAAAACGGTGCAAACAATAAATGCTGAAGGGATTGTGGAGAAATGCGTACCCTCGGTTCTAAGGGCCATGTGGTAAGAGCCACTAATGAAAACACAATGGAGGTGCTTTGAAAAGGGAAACATTGAGCTACCAGTCCATCAATCACACCCACTGCTGGGCCTATCTCCTGAGACAATGAGAATCAAAAAGTCACAGGCTGGCAATCCTGCACTCCAGCAATATTTACTATAGCCATCACTTGGAAGCAATGAAAATGTCCATCATCAGAGGAAGGAACCAAGAAGAAGTGGTCCATGTACACAATGGAATATTTCTCCAATAAAAACTATAAATTAAATTTAAAAAAACAAACAAAAGGAAGGAGATATCAGCTTCTGTGGGTTTACCCGGGCACATTCCACTCTAATTTATCAGCGAGGAACACCGCTGGCCGGGAGGTCTGTTTCCCTAGTTACCAGAGTGGGGATCGTAGAAAGGATGCCGCCCTCTGGCCGTTACCTGCAAAAGCAGCTGTAAAGCCTGTGCTAATGGTCACTTCATATGAACAAGTACTGCAGGGCTGTAAGTGAAACCTGCCCTCAAAATGTCTTGAGGGAAGTAATGGCCAAAACATTTTAAAATGTGACACATACTTGAAGCAAACACTTTGAAGAACTAAGCTGTAATCACAGTTTGAAAAATAAAACGGACATGCCTTACAGGCCAATTTCAACGGAATATGACACACATGCAGATTCAACCACAAATTGGTATCAGCTCACACCAGTCAGAATCGCCATCAGCAAGAAATCTATAAACAGTAAATGCTGAAGGTGTTGTGGAGAAATGCATACCGTGAACTTTAAGAGGGACATAACCTGGAAAGAGCCACTAATGAGAACAGAATGGAGGGGCCTTTAAAAGGTAAACATTGAGCTCCCGTATGATCCAGCCGGCCCATTCCTGGACCTATAACCTAGGAAGACAGAATTGGAAAGACACAGGCCGGCAAATGTGCACTGCACAGTATTACAATAGCCAAGATATGGAAGTAACCAAAAAGTCCACCAACAGATGGGTGGACCAGGAAGAACTGCTACATGTCGAGATGGAATATTAGTTAGCGAAAGAATGAAACAATGCCATTTGCAGCACCATAGGTGAGTCTAGAAGTAATCACGCAACTTGTGGTAAGTGAGAAAGCGAAAGACACAGGTCCTATCATATCACTTATAGGTGTTACCTAAAATTCGATACCAATGAAGATATTTCCACAGAGAAGGGCAATCACAGGTTCATTAAACTTATGGTTCACCAAATGGAAAGGTGTGAGGAGTAGATACATTACGACATTGGGGTTAACAGAGATATACAAACACATGTGAAATATATAATCACCAAATACCTACGGAATACCAAGAGAGGACTACCCAATATTCTCTCATAATCTACATGGAAAAAGGATCCGACGAATAATAGATATATGTATATTTGTGAAAGAACCACATCTTGCACACCTAGAATAAACAAAACGTTGTAATCAAATTTGCTGTGATAAAAAATAAAAAAGAGTTAAAAATACGCATAAGAAGTAATGAGCCATAACCATGAAGGGCTTTTTCCCGGCACATTGCATTCTAATTTACAACCTACAACACGACTTCCATTAAGGCTCTGTTGCCCTAGTAACCAGATTTGGTAAAGGAGAAATGCTGCCGCCTTGCGGCCGTTTCCCACAAGAGCGGCTTTAAACCCACAGCTAATGGTCACTGAACATTCACAAGGACTTGGGGCAGTAAAGGACACCTGCCCTCCAAAATTGTGCTGAGGTGGGGAATGAACAAAAAAATTCAAAACAGGCAAATCTTTCAGGAAGATAGTATGAGGTGGTAAGTTTTACTCACTCTCTTTAAAGAAAAGGAAAATGGATAAAAGCTCAACCTCAGGAAGTATTAGACTCATGCAATCTAATCTACAAAAAGGTTTCAACTCTCCCCAGTCGACTGACCATCAGCAAAAGGTCTACAAACAATAAAGGCTGCAGGCGTTTTAGAGAACTCTGTACCCTCTACTTGCTGGTGAGATGTGAAAGGGTAACAGCCAATAATGAGAACAGAAAGGAGCTGCGTTGAAAAGTAAAAATTGAGGTACCATTCAATCCAGCAGGTGAACCACTGGGTCTGTCACCTGAGAAGACCAGAATCGAGAAGACACAGGCTGCAAAAGCTGCACTGCACCCTCATTCACAATAGCCAAGACAGTGAAGCTCCCAAAATGTCCATCAACAGGTGAATGGATAAAAAGTAGTGGTCCATGTACACGATGGAATCTTAGCCATGGAAAACAATGAAACTCTGCTCTTTGAGGCACCACAGATGAGCCTGGAGATAATCACAAGACATGAGGTAAGTCGGAAAGCAAAAGACCTCTATCCTATGATATCACTTATAGGCGTTATCTAATAACTGACACAAATGAACCTATTTCCACAGAGAAAGACACTCACAGACTTAGAAAACAATCTATGCTCATCTGAAAGGAAAGGTGGGGGGAATGGATCAATTAACATCAGTGTTACTATATGGATACAAATTCATATCATATACGTATATCAAAAAGACCGACCCTATAGCAAGGGAGGTCTACGGAACACTCTGTAATATTTTACCTGGGAAGAGGATCTGTACATGCATAGACATATATAATGTACAAATGAACCAGATATTGTAAACCTAGGACAAATAATATTCTAATCTATACCCCAATTAAAAAATTTAAAAAAAAAGAAGTAATGAGACATACACTAATGGGGGTTTCTCCTAGCACATTCCATTCTAATTTACAACCTAGGAACACGACTTCCAGAAAGACTCTGCTGCCCTAGTACCCAGATTTGACAACGGAGAAATGCTGCCTCCTTGTGGCCGTTTCCCTTAACAGCAGCTTTAAACCCATTGCTAAAGGTCCCTAAATATTCACCAACGTTGCAGTTCTGTAAATGACACCTGCCCTCCAAAAAAGGCCTGGGGTCGAAAATCGAGTAATAAATTCAAAAGAGGGCAACCTTCCAAGTAGACAAATTCAAGACGTATATGGTAGTTATACTTTTTTCTGTTTTTTTTTCACAGAAAGGAAAAGACGTGGGAAAATGTTGAATTTTAGGAATTTTTAAAGACATGCAAACCCAAATTAGAAAAACCTATCAGCTCACAGCAGTCAGAATGGCCATTAGCGAAAACGGTGCAAACAATAAATGCTGAAGGGATTGTGGAGAAATGCGTACCCTCGGTTCTAAGGGCCATGTGGTAAGAGCCACTAATGAAAACACAATGGAGGTGCTTTGAAAAGGGAAACATTGAGCTACCAGTCCATCAATCACACCCACTGCTGGGCCTATCTCCTGAGACAATGAGAATCAAAAAGTCACAGGCTGGCAATCCTGCACTCCAGCAATATTTACTATAGCCATCACTTGGAAGCAATGAAAATGTCCATCATCAGAGGAAGGAACCAAGAAGAAGTGGTCCATGTACACAATGGAATATTTCTCCAATAAAAACTATAAATTAAATTTAAAAAAACAAACAAAAGGAAGGAGATATCAGCTTCTGTGGGTTTACCCGGGCACATTCCACTCTAATTTATCAGCGAGGAACACCGCTGGCCGGGAGGTCTGTTTCCCTAGTTACCAGAGTGGGGATCGTAGAAAGGATGCCGCCCTCTGGCCGTTACCTGCAAAAGCAGCTGTAAAGCCTGTGCTAATGGTCACTTCATATGAACAAGTACTGCAGGGCTGTAAGTGAAACCTGCCCTCAAAATGTCTTGAGGGAAGTAATGGCCAAAACATTTTAAAATGTGACACATACTTGAAGCAAACACTTTGAAGAACTAAGCTGTAATCACAGTTTGAAAAATAAAACGGACATGCCTTACAGGCCAATTTCAACGGAATATGACACACATGCAGATTCAACCACAAATTGGTATCAGCTCACACCAGTCAGAATCGCCATCAGCAAGAAATCTATAAACAGTAAATGCTGAAGGTGTTGTGGAGAAATGCATACCGTGAACTTTAAGAGGGACATAACCTGGAAAGAGCCACTAATGAGAACAGAATGGAGGGGCCTTTAAAAGGTAAACATTGAGCTCCCGTATGATCCAGCCGGCCCATTCCTGGACCTATAACCTAGGAAGACAGAATTGGAAAGACACAGGCAGACAAATGTGCACTGCACAGTATTACAATAGCCAAGATATGGAAGTAACCAAAAAGTCCACCAACAGATGGGTGGACCAGGAAGAACTGCTACATGTCGAGATGGAATATTAGTTAGCGAAAGAATGAAACAGTGCCATTTGCAGCACCATAGGTGAGTCTAGAAGTAATCACGCAACTTGTGGTAAGTGAGAAAGCGAAAGACACAGGTCCTATCATATCACTTATAGGTGTTACCTAAAATTCGATACCAGTGAAGATATTTCCACAGAGAAGGGCAATCACAGGTTCATTAAACTTATGGTTCACCAAATGGAAAGGTGTGAGGAGTAGATACATTACGACATTGGGGTTAACAGAGATATACAAACACATGTGAAATATATAATCACCAAATACCTACGGAATACCAAGAGAGGACTACTCAATATTCTCTCATAATCTACATGGAAAAAGGATCCGACGAATAATAGATATATGTATATTTGTGAAAGAACCACATCTTGCACACCTAGAATAAACAAAACGTAATCAAATTTGCTGTGATAAAAAATAAAAAAGAGTTAAAAATACGCATAAGAAGTAATGAGCCATAAACATCAAGGGCTTTTTCCTGGCACATTCCATTCTAATTTACAACCTACAACACGACTTCCATTAAGGCTCTGTTGCCCTAGTAACCAGATTTGGTAAAGGAGAAATGCTGCCGCCTTGCGGCCGTTTCCCACAAGAGCGGCTTTAAACCCACAGCTAATGGTCACTGAACATTCACAAGGACTTGGGGCAGTAAAGGACACCTGCCCTCCAAAATTGTGCTGAGGTGGGGAATGAACAAAAAAATTCAAAACAGGCAAATCTTTCAGGAAGATAGTATGAGGTGGTAAGTTTTACTCACTCTCTTTAAAGAAAAGGAAAATGGATAAAAGCTCAACCTCAGGAAGTATTAGACTCATGCAATCTAATCTACAAAAAGGTTTCAACTCTCCCCAGTCGACTGACCATCAGCAAAAGGTCTACAAACAATAAAGGCTGCAGGCGTTTTAGAGAACTCTGTACCCTCTACTTGCTGGTGAGATGTGAAAGGGTAACAGCCAATAATGAGAACAGAAAGGAGCTGCGTTGAAAAGTAAAAATTGAGGTACCATTCAATCCAGCAGGTGAACCACTGGGTCTGTCACCTGAGAAGACCAGAATCGAGAAGACACAGGCTGCAAAAGCTGCACTGCAGCCTCATTCACAATAGCCAAGACAGTGAAGCTACCAAAATGTCCATCAACAGGTGAATGGATAAAAAGTAGTGGTCCATGTACACGATGGAATCTTAGCCATGGAAAACAATGAAACACTGCTCTTTGAGGCACCACAGATGAGCCTGGAGATAATCACAAGACATGAGGTAAGTCGGAAAGCAAAAGACCTCTATCCTATGATATCACTTATAGGCGTTATCTAATAACTGACACAAATGAACCTATTTCCACAGAGAAAGACACTCACAGACTTAGAAAACAATCTATGCTCATCTAAAAGGAAAGGTGGGGGGAATGGATCAATTAACATCAGTGTTACTATATGGATACAAATTCATATCAAATACGTATATCAAAAAGACCGACCCTATAGCAAGGGAGGTCTACGGAACACTCTGTAATATTTTACCTGGGAAGAGGATCTGTACATGCATAGACATATATAATGTACAATTGAACCAGATATTGTAAACCTAGGACAAATAATATTCTAATCTATACCCCAATTAAAAAATTTAAAAAAAAAGAAGTAATGAGACATACACTAATGGGGGTTTCTCCTAGCACATTCCATTCTAATTTACAACCTAGGAACACGACTTCCAGAAAGACTCTGCTGCCCTAGTACCCAGATTTGACAACGGAGAAATGCTGCCTCCTTGTGGCCGTTTCCCTTAACAGCAGCTTTAAACCCATTGCTAAAGGTCCCTAAATATTCACCAACGTTGCAGTTCTGTAAATGACACCTGCCCTCCAAAAAAGGCCTGGGGTCGAAAATCGAGTAATAAATTCAAAAGAGGGCAACCTTCCAAGAAGACAAATTCAAGACGTATATGGTACTCATACTTTTTTCTGTTTTTTTTTCACAGAAAGGAAAAGGCGTGGGAAAATGTTGAATTTTAGGAATTTTTAAAGACATGCAAACCCAAATTAGAAAAACCTATCAGCTCACAGCAGTCAGAATGGCCATTAGCGAAAACGGTGCAAACAATAAATGCTGAAGGGATTGTGGAGAAATGCGTACCCTCGGTTCTAAGGGCCATGTGGTAAGAGCCACTAATGAAAACACAATGGAGGTGCTTTGAAAAGGGAAACATTGAGCTACCAGTCCATCAATCACACCCACTGCTGGGCCTATCTCCTGAGAAAATGAGAATCAAAAAGTCACAGGCTGGCAATCCTGCACTCCAGCAATATTTACTATAGCCATCACTTGGAAGCAATGAAAATGTCCATCATCAGAGGAAGGAACCAAGAAGAAGTGGTCCATGTACACAATGGAATATTTCTCCAATAAAAACTATAAATTAAATTTAAAAAACAAACAAAAGGAAGGAGATATCAGCTTCTGTGGGTTTACCCGGGCACATTCCACTCTAATTTATCAGCGAGGAACACCGCTGGCCGGGAGGTCTGTTTCCCTAGTTACCAGAGTGGGGATCGTAGAAAGGATGCCGCCCTCTGGCCGTTACCTGCAAAAGCAGCTGTAAAGCCTGTGCTAATGGTCACTTCATATGAACAAGTACTGCAGGGCTGTAAGTGAAACCTGCCCTCAAAATGTCTTGAGGGAAGTAATGGCCAAAACATTTTAAAATGTGACACATACTTGAAGCAAACACTTTGAAGAACTAAGCTGTAATCACAGTTTGAAAAATAAAACGGACATGCCTTACAGGCCAATTTCAACGGAATATGACACACATGCAGATTCAACCACAAATTGGTATCAGCTCACACCAGTCAGAATCGCCATCAGCAAGAAATCTATAAACAGTAAATGCTGAAGGTGTTGTGGAGAAATGCATACCGTGAACTTTAAGAGGGACATAACCTGGAAAGAGCCACTAATGAGAACAGAATGGAGGGGCCTTTAAAAGGTAAACATTGAGCTCCCGTATGATCCAGCCGGCCCATTCCTGGACCTATAACCTAGGAAGACAGAATTGGAAAGACACAGGCAGACAAATGTGCACTGCACAGTATTACAATAGCCAAGATATGGAAGTAACCAAAAAGTCCACCAACAGATGGGTGGACCAGGAAGAACTGCTACATGTCGAGATGGAATATTAGTTAGCGAAAGAATGAAACAGTGCCATTTGCAGCACCATAGGTGAGTCTAGAAGTAATCACGCAACTTGTGGTAAGTGAGAAAGCGAAAGACACAGGTCCTATCATATCACTTATAGGTGTTACCTAAAA
This sequence comes from Eubalaena glacialis, assembly GCF_028564815.1. Classification (NCBI taxonomy): domain Eukaryota; kingdom Metazoa; phylum Chordata; class Mammalia; order Artiodactyla; family Balaenidae; genus Eubalaena; species Eubalaena glacialis. Next base: position 134,438,829 of record NC_083720.1, on the reverse strand, counting down.
TTCGATACCAGTGAAGATATTTCCACAGAGAAGGGCAATCACAGGTTCATTAAACTTATGGTTCACCAAATGGAAAGGTGTGAGGAGTAGATACATTACGACATTGGGGTTAACAGAGATATACAAACACATGTGAAATATATAATCACCAAATACCTACGGAATACCAAGAGAGGACTACTCAATATTCTCTCATAATCTACATGGAAAAAGGATCCGACGAATAATAGATATATGTATATTTGTGAAAGAACCACATCTTGCACACCTAGAATAAACAAAACGTAATCAAATTTGCTGTGATAAAAAATAAAAAAGAGTTAAAAATACGCATAAGAAGTAATGAGCCATAAACATCAAGGGCTTTTTCCTGGCACATTCCATTCTAATTTACAACCTACAACACGACTTCCATTAAGGCTCTGTTGCCCTAGTAACCAGATTTGGTAAAGGAGAAATGCTGCCGCCTTGCGGCCGTTTCCCACAAGAGCGGCTTTAAACCCACAGCTAATGGTCACTGAACATTCACAAGGACTTGGGGCAGTAAAGGACACCTGCCCTCCAAAATTGTGCTGAGGTGGGGAATGAACAAAAAAATTCAAAACAGGCAAATCTTTCAGGAAGATAGTATGAGGTGGTAAGTTTTACTCACTCTCTTTAAAGAAAAGGAAAATGGATAAAAGCTCAACCTCAGGAAGTATTAGACTCATGCAATCTAATCTACAAAAAGGTTTCAACTCTCCCCAGTCGACTGACCATCAGCAAAAGGTCTACAAACAATAAAGGCTGCAGGCGTTTTAGAGAACTCTGTACCCTCTACTTGCTGGTGAGATGTGAAAGGGTAACAGCCAATAATGAGAACAGAAAGGAGCTGCGTTGAAAAGTAAAAATTGAGGTACCATTCAATCCAGCAGGTGAACCACTGGGTCTGTCACCTGAGAAGACCAGAATCGAGAAGACACAGGCTGCAAAAGCTGCACTGCAGCCTCATTCACAATAGCCAAGACAGTGAAGCTACCAAAATGTCCATCAACAGGTGAATGGATAAAAAGTAGTGGTCCATGTACACGATGGAATCTTAGCCATGGAAAACAATGAAACACTGCTCTTTGAGGCACCACAGATGAGCCTGGAGATAATCACAAGACATGAGGTAAGTCGGAAAGCAAAAGACCTCTATCCTATGATATCACTTATAGGCGTTATCTAATAACTGACACAAATGAACCTATTTCCACAGAGAAAGACACTCACAGACTTAGAAAACAATCTATGCTCATCTAAAAGGAAAGGTGGGGGGAATGGATCAATTAACATCAGTGTTACTATATGGATACAAATTCATATCAAATACGTATATCAAAAAGACCGACCCTATAGCAAGGGAGGTCTACGGAACACTCTGTAATATTTTACCTGGGAAGAGGATCTGTACATGCATAGACATATATAATGTACAATTGAACCAGATATTGTAAACCTAGGACAAATAATATTCTAATCTATACCCCAATTAAAAAATTTAAAAAAAAAGAAGTAATGAGACATACACTAATGGGGGTTTCTCCTAGCACATTCCATTCTAATTTACAACCTAGGAACACGACTTCCAGAAAGACTCTGCTGCCCTAGTACCCAGATTTGACAACGGAGAAATGCTGCCTCCTTGTGGCCGTTTCCCTTAACAGCAGCTTTAAACCCATTGCTAAAGGTCCCTAAATATTCACCAACGTTGCAGTTCTGTAAATGACACCTGCCCTCCAAAAAAGGCCTGGGGTCGAAAATCGAGTAATAAATTCAAAAGAGGGCAACCTTCCAAGAAGACAAATTCAAGACGTATATGGTACTCATACTTTTTTCTGTTTTTTTTTCACAGAAAGGAAAAGGCGTGGGAAAATGTTGAATTTTAGGAATTTTTAAAGACATGCAAACCCAAATTAGAAAAACCTATCAGCTCACAGCAGTCAGAATGGCCATTAGCGAAAACGGTGCAAACAATAAATGCTGAAGGGATTGTGGAGAAATGCGTACCCTCGGTTCTAAGGGCCATGTGGTAAGAGCCACTAATGAAAACACAATGGAGGTGCTTTGAAAAGGGAAACATTGAGCTACCAGTCCATCAATCACACCCACTGCTGGGCCTATCTCCTGAGAAAATGAGAATCAAAAAGTCACAGGCTGGCAATCCTGCACTCCAGCAATATTTACTATAGCCATCACTTGGAAGCAATGAAAATGTCCATCATCAGAGGAAGGAACCAAGAAGAAGTGGTCCATGTACACAATGGAATATTTCTCCAATAAAAACTATAAATTAAATTTAAAAAACAAACAAAAGGAAGGAGATATCAGCTTCTGTGGGTTTACCCGGGCACATTCCACTCTAATTTATCAGCGAGGAACACCGCTGGCCGGGAGGTCTGTTTCCCTAGTTACCAGAGTGGGGATCGTAGAAAGGATGCCGCCCTCTGGCCGTTACCTGCAAAAGCAGCTGTAAAGCCTGTGCTAATGGTCACTTCATATGAACAAGTACTGCAGGGCTGTAAGTGAAACCTGCCCTCAAAATGTCTTGAGGGAAGTAATGGCCAAAACATTTTAAAATGTGACACATACTTGAAGCAAACACTTTGAAGAACTAAGCTGTAATCACAGTTTGAAAAATAAAACGGACATGCCTTACAGGCCAATTTCAACGGAATATGACACACATGCAGATTCAACCACAAATTGGTATCAGCTCACACCAGTCAGAATCGCCATCAGCAAGAAATCTATAAACAGTAAATGCTGAAGGTGTTGTGGAGAAATGCATACCGTGAACTTTAAGAGGGACATAACCTGGAAAGAGCCACTAATGAGAACAGAATGGAGGGGCCTTTAAAAGGTAAACATTGAGCTCCCGTATGATCCAGCCGGCCCATTCCTGGACCTATAACCTAGGAAGACAGAATTGGAAAGACACAGGCAGACAAATGTGCACTGCACAGTATTACAATAGCCAAGATATGGAAGTAACCAAAAAGTCCACCAACAGATGGGTGGACCAGGAAGAACTGCTACATGTCGAGATGGAATATTAGTTAGCGAAAGAATGAAACAGTGCCATTTGCAGCACCATAGGTGAGTCTAGAAGTAATCACGCAACTTGTGGTAAGTGAGAAAGCGAAAGACACAGGTCCTATCATATCACTTATAGGTGTTACCTAAAATTCGATACCAGTGAAGATATTTCCACAGAGAAGGGCAATCACAGGTTCATTAAACTTATGGTTCACCAAATGGAAAGGTGTGAGGAGTAGATACATTACGACATTGGGGTTAACAGAGATATACAAACACATGTGAAATATATAATCACCAAATACCTACGGAATACCAAGAGAGGACTACTCAATATTCTCTCATAATCTACATGGAAAAAGGATCCGACGAATAATAGATATATGTATATTTGTGAAAGAACCACATCTTGCACACCTAGAATAAACAAAACGTAATCAAATTTGCTGTGATAAAAAATAAAAAAGAGTTAAAAATACGCATAAGAAGTAATGAGCCATAAACATCAAGGGCTTTTTCCCGGCACATTCCATTCTAATTTACAACCTACAACACGACTTCCATTAAGGCTCTGTTGCCCTAGTAACCAGATTTGGTAAAGGAGAAATGCTGCCGCCTTGCGGCCGTTTCCCACAAGAGCGGCTTTAAACCCACAGCTAATGGTCACTGAACATTCACAAGGACTTGGGGCAGTAAAGGACACCTGCCCTCCAAAATTGTGCTGAGGTGGGGAATGAACAAAAAAATTCAAAACAGGCAAATCTTTCAGGAAGATAGTATGAGGTGGTAAGTTTTACTCACTCTCTTTAAAGAAAAGGAAAATGGATAAAAGCTCAACCTCAGGAAGTATTAGACTCATGCAATCTAATCTACAAAAAGGTTTCAACTCTCCCCAGTCGACTGACCATCAGCAAAAGGTCTACAAACAATAAAGGCTGCAGGCGTTTTAGAGAACTCTGTACCCTCTACTTGCTGGTGAGATGTGAAAGGGTAACAGCCAATAATGAGAACAGAAAGGAGCTGCGTTGAAAAGGAAAAATTGAGGTACCATTCAATCCAGCAGGTGAACCACTGGGTCTGTCACCTGAGAAGACCAGAATCGAGAAGACACAGGCTGCAAAAGCTGCACTGCAGCCTCATTCACAATAGCCAAGACAGTGAAGCTACCAAAATGTCCACCAACAGGTGAATGGATAAAAAGTAGTGGTCCATGTACACGATGGAATCTTAGCCATGGAAAACAATGAAACACTGCTCTTTGAGGCACCACAGATGAGCCTGGAGATAATCACAAGACATGAGGTAAGTCGGAAAGCAAAAGACCTCTATCCTATGATATCACTTATAGGCGTTATCTAATAACTGACACAAATGAACCTATTTCCACAGAGAAAGACACTCACAGACTTAGAAAACAATCTATGCTCATCTAAAAGGAAAGGTGGGGGGAATGGATCAATTAACATCAGTGTTACTATATGGATACAAATTCATATCAAATACGTATATCAAAAAGACCGACCCTATAGCAAGGGAGGTCTACGGAACACTCTGTAATATTTTACCTGGGAAGAGGATCTGTACATGCATAGACATATATAATGTACAATTGAACCAGATATTGTAAACCTAGGACAAATAATATTCTAATCTATACCCCAATTAAAAAATTTAAAAAAAAAGAAGTAATGAGACATACACTAATGGGGGTTTCTCCTAGCACATTCCATTCTAATTTACAACCTAGGAACACGACTTCCAGAAAGACTCTGCTGCCCTAGTACCCAGATTTGACAACGGAGAAATGCTGCCTCCTTGTGGCCGTTTCCCTTAACAGCAGCTTTAAACCCATTGCTAAAGGTCCCTAAATATTCACCAACGTTGCAGTTCTGTAAATGACACCTGCCCTCCAAAAAAGGCCTGGGGTCGAAAATCGAGTAATAAATTCAAAAGAGGGCAACCTTCCAAGAAGACAAATTCAAGACGTATATGGTACTCATACTTTTTTCTGTTTTTTTTTCACAGAAAGGAAAAGGCGTGGGAAAATGTTGAATTTTAGGAATTTTTAAAGACATGCAAACCCAAATTAGAAAAACCTATCAGCTCACAGCAGTCAGAATGGCCATTAGCGAAAACGGTGCAAACAATAAATGCTGAAGGGATTGTGGAGAAATGCGTACCCTCGGTTCTAAGGGCCATGTGGTAAGAGCCACTAATGAAAACACAATGGAGGTGCTTTGAAAAGGGAAACATTGAGCTACCAGTCCATCAATCACACCCACTGCTGGGCCTATCTCCTGAGAAAATGAGAATCAAAAAGTCACAGGCTGGCAATCCTGCACTCCAGCAATATTTACTATAGCCATCACTTGGAAGCAATGAAAATGTCCATCATCAGAGGAAGGAACCAAGAAGAAGTGGTCCATGTACACAATGGAATATTTCTCCAATAAAAACTATAAATTAAATTTAAAAAACAAACAAAAGGAAGGAGATATCAGCTTCTGTGGGTTTACCCGGGCACATTCCACTCTAATTTATCAGCGAGGAACACCGCTGGCCGGGAGGTCTGTTTCCCTAGTTACCAGAGTGGGGATCGTAGAAAGGATGCCGCCCTCTGGCCGTTACCTGCAAAAGCAGCTGTAAAGCCTGTGCTAATGGTCACTTCATATGAACAAGTACTGCAGGGCTGTAAGTGAAACCTGCCCTCAAAATGTCTTGAGGGAAGTAATGGCCAAAACATTTTAAAATGTGACACATACTTGAAGCAAACACTTTGAAGAACTAAGCTGTAATCACAGTTTGAAAAATAAAACGGACATGCCTTACAGGCCAATTTCAACGGAATATGACACACATGCAGATTCAACCACAAATTGGTATCAGCTCACACCAGTCAGAATCGCCATCAGCAAGAAATCTATAAACAGTAAATGCTGAAGGTGTTGTGGAGAAATGCATACCGTGAACTTTAAGAGGGACATAACCTGGAAAGAGCCACTAATGAGAACAGAATGGAGGGGCCTTTAAAAGGTAAACATTGAGCTCCCGTATGATCCAGCCGGCCCATTCCTGGACCTATAACCTAGGAAGACAGAATTGGAAAGACACAGGCAGACAAATGTGCACTGCACAGTATTACAATAGCCAAGATATGGAAGTAACCAAAAAGTCCACCAACAGATGGGTGGACCAGGAAGAACTGCTACATGTCGAGATGGAATATTAGTTAGCGAAAGAATGAAACAGTGCCATTTGCAGCACCATAGGTGAGTCTAGAAGTAATCACGCAACTTGTGGTAAGTGAGAAAGCGAAAGACACAGGTCCTATCATATCACTTATAGGTGTTACCTAAAATTCGATACCAATGAAGATATTTCCACAGAGAAGGGCAATCACAGGTTCATTAAACTTATGGTTCACCAAATGGAAAGGTGTGAGGAGTAGATACATTACGACATTGGGGTTAACAGAGATATACAAACACATGTGAAATATATAATCACCAAATACCTACGGAATACCAAGAGAGGACTACTCAATATTCTCTCATAATCTACATGGAAAAAGGATCCGACGAATAATAGATATATGTATATTTGTGAAAGAACCACATCTTGCACACCTAGAATAAACAAAACGTTGTAATCAAATTTGCTGTGATAAAAAATAAAAAAGAGTTAAAAATACGCATAAGAAGTAATGAGCCATAACCATAAAGGGCTTTTTCCCGGCACATTCCATTCTAATTTACAACCTACAACACGACTTCCATTAAGGCTCTGTTGCCCTAGTAACCAGATTTGGTAAAGGAGAAATGCTGCCGCCTTGCGGCCGTTTCCCACAAGAGCGGCTTTAAACCCACAGCTAATGGTCACTGAACATTCACAAGGACTTGGGGCAGTAAAGGACACCTGCCCTCCAAAATTGTGCTGAGGTGGGGAATGAACAAAAAAATTCAAAACAGGCAAATCTTTCAGGAAGATAGTATGAGGTGGTAAGTTTTACTCACTCTCTTTAAAGAAAAGGAAAATGGATAAAAGCTCAACCTCAGGAAGTATTAGACTCATGCAATCTAATCTACAAAAAGGTTTCAACTCTCCCCAGTCGACTGACCATCAGCAAAAGGTCTACAAACAATAAAGGCTGCAGGCGTTTTAGAGAACTCTGTACCCTCTACTTGCTGGTGAGATGTGAAAGGGTAACAGCCAATAATGAGAACAGAAAGGAGCTGCGTTGAAAAGTAAAAATTGAGGTACCATTCAATCCAGCAGGTGAACCACTGGGTCTGTCACCTGAGAAGACCAGAATCGAGAAGACACAGGCTGCAAAAGCTGCACTGCAGCCTCATTCACAATAGCCAAGACAGTGAAGCTACCAAAATGTCCATCAACAGGTGAATGGATAAAAAGTAGTGGTCCATGTACACGATGGAATCTTAGCCATGGAAAACAATGAAACACTGCTCTTTGAGGCACCACAGATGAGCCTGGAGATAATCACAAGACATGAGGTAAGTCGGAAAGCAAAAGACCTCTATCCTATGATATCACTTATAGGCGTTATCTAATAACTGACACAAATGAACCTATTTCCACAGAGAAAGACACTCACAGACTTAGAAAACAAACTATGCTCATCTAAAAGGAAAGGTGGGGGGGAATGGATCAATTAACATCAGTGTTACTATATGGATACAAATTCATATCATATACGTATATCAAAAAGACCGACCCTATAGCAAGGGAGGTCTACGGAACACTCTGTAATATTTTACCTGGGAAGAGGATCTGTACATGCATAGACATATATAATGTACAAATGAACCAGATATTGTAAACCTAGGACAAATAATATTCTAATCTATACCCCAATTAAAAAATTTAAAAAAAAAGAAGTAATGAGACATACACTAATGGGGGTTTCTCCTAGCACATTCCATTCTAATTTACAACCTAGGAACACGACTTCCAGAAAGACTCTGCTGCCCTAGTACCCAGATTTGACAACGGAGAAATGCTGCCTCATTGTGGCCGTTTCCCTTAACAGCAGCTTTAAACCCATTGCTAAAGGTCCCTAAATATTCACCAACGTTGCAGTTCTGTAAATGACACCTGCCCTCCAAAAAAGGCCTGGGGTCGAAAATCGAGTAATAAATTCAAAAGAGGGCAACCTTCCAAGAAGACAAATTCAAGACGTATATGGTACTCATACTTTTTTCTGTTTTTTTTTCACAGAAAGGAAAAGGCGTGGGAAAATGTTGAATTTTAGGAATTTTTAAAGACATGCAAACCCAAATTAGAAAAACCTATCAGCTCACAGCAGTCAGAATGGCCATTAGCGAAAACGGTGCAAACAATAAATGCTGAAGGGATTGTGGAGAAATGCGTACCCTCGGTTCTAAGGGCCATGTGGTAAGAGCCACTAATGAAAACACAATGGAGGTGCTTTGAAAAGGGAAACATTGAGCTACCAGTCCATCAATCACACCCACTGCTGGGCCTATCTCCTGAGAAAATGAGAATCAAAAAGTCACAGGCTGGCAATCCTGCACTCCAGCAATATTTACTATAGCCATCACTTGGAAGCAATGAAAATGTCCATCATCAGAGGAAGGAACCAAGAAGAAGTGGTCCATGTACACAATGGAATATTTCTCCAATAAAAACTATAAATTAAATTTAAAAAACAAACAAAAGGAAGGAGATATCAGCTTCTGTGGGTTTACCCGGGCACATTCCACTCTAATTTATCAGCGAGGAACACCGCTGGCCGGGAGGTCTGTTTCCCTAGTTACCAGAGTGGGGATCGTAGAAAGGATGCCGCCCTCTGGCCGTTACCTGCAAAAGCAGCTGTAAAGCCTGTGCTAATGGTCACTTCATATGAACAAGTACTGCAGGGCTGTAAGTGAAACCTGCCCTCAAAATGTCTTGAGGGAAGTAATGGCCAAAACATTTTAAAATGTGACACATACTTGAAGCAAACACTTTGAAGAACTAAGCTGTAATCACAGTTTGAAAAATAAAACGGACATGCCTTACAGGCCAATTTCAACGGAATATGACACACATGCAGATTCAACCACAAATTGGTATCAGCTCACACCAGTCAGAATCGCCATCAGCAAGAAATCTATAAACAGTAAATGCTGAAGGTGTTGTGGAGAAATGCATACCGTGAACTTTAAGAGGGACATAACCTGGAAAGAGCCACTAATGAGAACAGAATGGAGGGGCCTTTAAAAGGTAAACATTGAGCTCCCGTATGATCCAGCCGGCCCATTCCTGGACCTATAACCTAGGAAGACAGAATTGGAAAGACACAGGCAGACAAATGTGCACTGCACAGTATTACAATAGCCAAGATATGGAAGTAACCAAAAAGTCCACCAACAGATGGGTGGACCAGGAAGAACTGCTACATGTCGAGATGGAATATTAGTTAGCGAAAGAATGAAACAGTGCCATTTGCAGCACCATAGGTGAGTCTAGAAGTAATCACGCAACTTGTGGTAAGTGAGAAAGCGAAAGACACAGGTCCTATCATATCACTTATAGGTGTTACCTAAAATTCGATACCAATGAAGATATTTCCACAGAGAAGGGCAATCACAGGTTCATTAAACTTATGGTTCACCAAATGGAAAGGTGTGAGGAGTAGATACATTACGACATTGGGGTTAACAGAGATATACAAACACATGTGAAATATATAATCACCAAATACCTACGGAATACCAAGAGAGGACTACTCAATATTCTCTCATAATCTACATGGAAAAAGGATCCGACGAATAATAGATATATGTATATTTGTGAAAGAACCACATCTTGCACACCTAGAATAAACAAAACGTTGTAATCAAATTTGCTGTGATAAAAAATAAAAAAGAGTTAAAAATACGCATAAGAAGTAATGAGCCATAACCATAAAGGGCTTTTTCCCGGCACATTCCATTCTAATTTACAACCTACAACACGACTTCCATTAAGGCTCTGTTGCCCTAGTAACCAGATTTGGTAAAGGAGAAATGCTGCCGCCTTGCGGCCGTTTCCCACAAGAGCGGCTTTAAACCCACAGCTAATGGTCACTGAACATTCACAAGGACTTGGGGCAGTAAAGGACACCTGCCCTCCAAAATTGTGCTGAGGTGGGGAATGAACAAAAAAATTCAAAACAGGCAAATCTTTCAGGAAGATAGTATGAGGTGGTAAGTTTTACTCACTCTCTTTAAAGAAAAGGAAAATGGATAAAAGCTCAACCTCAGGAAGTATTAGACTCATGCAATCTAATCTACAAAAAGGTTTCAACTCTCCCCAGTCGACTGACCATCAGCAAAAGGTCTACAAACAATAAAGGCTGCAGGCGTTTTAGAGAACTCTGTACCCTCTACTTGCTGGTGAGATGTGAAAGGGTAACAGCCAATAATGAGAACAGAAAGGAGCTGCGTTGAAAAGTAAAAATTGAGGTACCATTCAATCCAGCAGGTGAACCACTGGGTCTGTCACCTGAGAAGACCAGAATCGAGAAGACACAGGCTGCAAAAGCTGCACTGCAGCCTCATTCACAATAGCCAAGACAGTGAAGCTACCAAAATGTCCATCAACAGGTGAATGGATAAAAAGTAGTGGTCCATGTACACGATGGAATCTTAGCCATGGAAAACAATGAAACACTGCTCTTTGAGGCACCACAGATGAGCCTGGAGATAATCACAAGACATGAGGTAAGTCGGAAAGCAAAAGACCTCTATCCTATGATATCACTTATAGGCGTTATCTAATAACTGACACAAATGAACCTATTTCCACAGAGAAAGACACTCACAGACTTAGAAAACAAACTATGCTCATCTAAAAGGAAAGGTGGGGGGGAATGGATCAATTAACATCAGTGTTACTATATGGATACAAATTCATATCATATACGTATATCAAAAAGACCGACCCTATAGCAAGGGAGGTCTACGGAACACTCTGTAATATTTTACCTGGGAAGAGGATCTGTACATGCATAGACATATATAATGTACAAATGAACCAGATATTGTAAACCTAGGACAAATAATATTCTAATCTATACCCCAATTAAAAAATTTAAAAAAAAAGAAGTAATGAGACATACACTAATGGGGGTTTCTCCTAGCACATTCCATTCTAATTTACAACCTAGGAACACGACTTCCAGAAAGACTCTGCTGCCCTAGTACCCAGATTTGACAACGGAGAAATGCTGCCTCCTTGTGGCCGTTTCCCTTAACAGCAGCTTTAAACCCATTGCTAAAGGTCCCTAAATATTCACCAACGTTGCAGTTCTGTAAATGACACCTGCCCTCCAAAAAAGGCCTGGGGTCGAAAATCGAGTAATAAATTCAAAAGAGGGCAACCTTCCAAGAAGACAAATTCAAGACGTATATGGTACTCATACTTTTTTCTGTTTTTTTTTCACAGAAAGGAAAAGGCGTGGGAAAATGTTGAATTTTAGGAATTTTTAAAGACATGCAAACCCAAATTAGAAAAACCTATCAGCTCACAGCAGTCAGAATGGCCATTAGCGAAAACGGTGCAAACAATAAATGCTGAAGGGATTGTGGAGAAATGCGTACCCTCGGTTCTAAGGGCCATGTGGTAAGAGCCACTAATGAAAACACAATGGAGGTGCTTTGAAAAGGGAAACATTGAGCTACCAGTCCATCAATCACACCCACTGCTGGGCCTATCTCCTGAGAAAATGAGAATCAAAAAGTCACAGGCTGGCAATCCTGCACTCCAGCAATATTTACTATAGCCATCACTTGGAAGCAATGAAAATGTCCATCATCAGAGGAAGGAACCAAGAAGAAGTGGTCCATGTACACAATGGAATATTTCTCCAATAAAAACTATAAATTAAATTTAAAAAACAAACAAAAAGAAGGAGATATCAGCTTCTGTGGGTTTACCCGGGCACATTCCACTCTAATTTATCAGCGAGGAACACCGCTGGCCGGGAGGTCTGTTTCCCTAGTTACCAGAGTGGGGATCGTAGAAAGGATGCCGCCCTCTGGCCGTTACCTGCAAAAGCAGCTGTAAAGCCTGTGCTAATGGTCACTTCATATGAACAAGTACTGCAGGGCTGTAAGTGAAACCTGCCCTCAAAATGTCTTGAGGGAAGTAATGGCCAAAACATTTTAAAATGTGACACATACTTGAAGCAAACACTTTGAAGAACTAAGCTGTAATCACAGTTTGAAAAATAAAACGGACATGCCTTACAGGCCAATTTCAACGGAATATGACACACATGCAGATTCAACCACAAATTGGTATCAGCTCACACCAGTCAGAATCGCCATCAGCAAGAAATCTATAAACAGTAAATGCTGAAGGTGTTGTGGAGAAATGCATACCGTGAACTTTAAGAGGGACATAACCTGGAAAGAGCCACTAATGAGAACAGAATGGAGGGGCCTTTAAAAGGTAAACATTGAGCTCCCGTATGATCCAGCCGGCCCATTCCTGGACCTATAACCTAGGAAGACAGAATTGGAAAGACACAGGCAGACAAATGTGCACTGCACAGTATTACAATAGCCAAGATATGGAAGTAACCAAAAAGTCCACCAACAGATGGGTGGACCAGGAAGAACTGCTACATGTCGAGATGGAATATTAGTTAGCGAAAGAATGAAACAGTGCCATTTGCAGCACCATAGGTGAGTCTAGAAGTAATCACGCAACTTGTGGTAAGTGAGAAAGCGAAAGACACAGGTCCTATCATATCACTTATAGGTGTTACCTAAAATTCGATACCAATGAAGATATTTCCACAGAGAAGGGCAATCACAGGTTCATTAAACTTATGGTTCACCAAATGGAAAGGTGTGAGGAGTAGATACATTACGACATTGGGGTTAACAGAGATATACAAACACATGTGAAATATATAATCACCAAATACCTACGGAATACCAAGAGAGGACTACTCAATATTCTCTCATAATCTACATGGAAAAAGGATCCGACGAATAATAGATATATGTATATTTGTGAAAGAACCACATCTTGCACACCTAGAATAAACAAAACGTTGTAATCAAAGTTGCTGTGATAAAAAATAAAAAAGAGTTAAAAATACGCATAAGAAGTAATGAACCATAACCATAAAGGGCTTTTTCCCGGCACATTCCATTCTAATTTACAACCTACAACACGACTTCCATTAAGGCTCTGTTGCCCTAGTAACCAGATTTGGTAAAGGAGAAATGCTGCCGCCTTGCGGCCGTTTCCCACAAGAGCGGCTTTAAACCCACAGCTAATGGTCACTGAACATTCACAAGGACTTGGGGCAGTAAAGGACACCTGCCCTCCAAAATTGTGCTGAGGTGGGGAATGAACAAAAAAATTCAAAACAGGCAAATCTTTCAGGAAGATAGTATGAGGTGGTAAGTTTTACTCACTCTCTTTAAAGAAAAGGAAAATGGATAAAAGCTCAACCTCAGGAAGTATTAGACTCATGCAATCTAATCTACAAAAAGGTTTCAACTCTCCCCAGTCGACTGACCATCAGCAAAAGGTCTACAAACAATAAAGGCTGCAGGCGTTTTAGAGAACTCTGTACCCTCTACTTGCTGGTGAGATGTGAAAGGGTAACAGCCAATAATGAGAACAGAAAGGAGCTGCGTTGAAAAGTAAAAATTGAGGTACCATTCAATCCAGCAGGTGAACCACTGGGTCTGTCACCTGAGAAGACCAGAATCGAGAAGACACAGGCTGCAAAAGCTGCACTGCAGCCTTATTCACAATAGCCAAGACAGTGAAGCTACCAAAATGTCCATCAACAGGTGAATGGATAAAAAGTAGTGGTCCATGTACACGATGGAATCTTAGCCATGGAAAACAATGAAACACTGCTCTTTGAGGCACCACAGATGAGCCTGGAGATAATCACAAGACATGAGGTAAGTCGGAAAGCAAAAGACCTCTATCCTATGATATCACTTATAGGCGTTATCTAATAACTGACACAAATGAACCTATTTCCACAGAGAAAGACACTCACAGACTTAGAAAACAAACTATGCTCATCTAAAAGGAAAGGTGGGGGGGAATGGATCAATTAACATCAGTGTTACTATATGGATACAAATTCATATCATATACGTATATCAAAAAGACCGACCCTATAGCAAGGGAGGTCTACGGAACACTCTGTAATATTTTACCTGGGAAGAGGATCTGTACATGCATAGACATATATAATGTACAAATGAACCAGATATTGTAAACCTAGGACAAATAATATTCTAATCTATACCCCAATTAAAAAATTAAAAAAAAAAGAAGTAATGAGACATACACTAATGGGGGTTTCTCCTAGCACATTCCATTCTAATTTACAACCTAGGAACACGACTTCCAGAAAGACTCTGCTGCCCTAGTACCCAGATTTGACAACGGAGAAATGCTGCCTCCTTGTGGCCGTTTCCCTTAACAGCAGCTTTAAACCCATTGCTAAAGGTCCCTAAATATTCACCAACGTTGCAGTTCTGTAAATGACACCTGCCCTCCAAAAAAGGCCTGGGGTCGAAAATCGAGTAATAAATTCAAAAGAGGGCAACCTTCCAAGAAGACAAATTCAAGACGTATATGGTACTCATACTTTTTTCTGTTTTTTTTTCACAGAAAGGAAAAGGTGTGGGAAAATGTTGAATTTTAGGAATTTTTAAAGACATGCAAACCCAAATTAGAAAAACCTATCAGCTCACAGCAGTCAGAATGGCCATTAGCGAAAACGGTGCAAACAATAAATGCTGAAGGGATTGTGGAGAAATGCGTACCCTCGGTTCTAAGGGCCATGTGGTAAGAGCCACTAATGAAAACACAATGGAGGTGCTTTGAAAAGGGAAACATTGAGCTACCAGTCCATCAATCACACCCACTGCTGGGCCTATCTCCTGAGAAAATGAGAATCAAAAAGTCACAGGCTGGCAATCCTGCACTCCAGCAATATTTACTATAGCCATCACTTGGAAGCAATGAAAATGTCCATCATCAGAGGAAGGAACCAAGAAGAAGTGGTCCATGTACACAATGGAATATTTCTCCAATAAAAACTATAAATTAAAATTAAAAAACAAACAAAAGGAAGGAGATATCAGCTTCTGTGGGTTTACCCGGGCACATTCCACTCTAATTTATCAGCGAGGAACACCGCTGGCCGGGAGGTCTGTTTCCCTAGTTACCAGAGTGGGGATCGTAGAAAGGATGCCGCCCTCTGGCCGTTACCTGCAAAAGCAGCTGTAAAGCCTGTGCTAATGGTCACTTCATATGAATAAGTACTGCAGGGCTGTAAGTGAAACCTGCCCTCAAAATGTCTTGAGGGAAGTAATGGCCAAAACATTTTAAAATGTGACACATACTTGAAGCAAACACTTTGAAGAACTAAGCTGTAATCACAGTTTGAAAAATAAAACGGACATGCCTTACAGGCCAATTTCAACGGAATATGACACACATGCAGATTCAACCACAAATTGGTATCAGCTCACACCAGTCAGAATCGCCATCAGCAAGAAATCTATAAACAGTAAATGCTGAAGGTGTTGTGGAGAAATGCATACCGTGAACTTTAAGAGGGACATAACCTGGAAAGAGCCACTAATGAGAACAGAATGGAGGGGCCTTTAAAAGGTAAACATTGAGCTCCCGTATGATCCAGCCGGCCCATTCCTGGACCTATAACCTAGGAAGACAGAATTGGAAAGACACAGGCAGAGAAATGTGCACTGCACAGTATTACAATAGCCAAGATATGGAAGTAACCAAAAAGTCCACCAACAGATGGGTGGACCAGGAAGAACTGCTACATGTCGAGATGGAATATTAGTTAGCGAAAGAATGAAACAATGCCATTTGCAGCACCATAGGTGAGTCTAGAAGTAATCACGCAACTTGTGGTAAGTGAGAAAGCGAAAGACACAGGTCCTATCATATCACTTATAGGTGTTACCTAAAATTCGATACCAATGAAGATATTTCCACAGAGAAGGGCAATCACAGGTTCATTAAACTTATGGTTCACCAAATGGAAAGGTGTGAGGAGTAGATACATTACGACATTGGGGTTAACAGAGATATACAAACACATGTGAAATATATAATCACCAAATACCTACGGAATACCAAGAGAGGACTACTCAATATTCTCTCATAATCTACATGGAAAAAGGATCCGACGAATAATAGATATATGTATATTTGTGAAAGAACCACATCTTGCACACCTAGAATAAACAAAACGTTATAATCAAATTTGCTGTGATAAAAAATAAAAAAGAGTTAAAAATACGCATAAGAAGTAATGAGCCATAACCATAAAGGGCTTTTTCCCGGCACATTCCATTCTAATTTACAACCTACAACACGACTTCCATTAAGGCTCTGTTGCCCTAGTAACCAGATTTGGTAAAGGAGAAATGCTGCCGCCTTGCGGCCGTTTCCCACAAGAGCGGCTTTAAACCCACAGCTAATGGTCACTGAACATTCACAAGGACTTGGGGCAGTAAAGGACACCTGCCCTCCAAAATTGTGCTGAGGTGGGGAATGAACAAAAAAATTCAAAACAGGCAAATCTTTCAGGAAGATAGTATGAGGTGGTAAGTTTTACTCACTCTCTTTAAAGAAAAGGAAAATGGATAAAAGCTCAACCTCAGGAAGTATTAGACTCATGCAATCTAATCTACAAAAAGGTTTCAACTCTCCCCAGTCGACTGACCATCAGCAAAAGGTCTACAAACAATAAAGGCTGCAGGCGTTTTAGAGAACTCTGTACCCTCTACTTGCTGGTGAGATGTGAAAGGGTAACAGCCAATAATGAGAACAGAAAGGAGCTGCGTTGAAAAGGAAAAATTGAGGTACCATTCAATCCAGCAGGTGAACCACTGGGTCTGTCACCTGAGAAGACCAGAATCGAGAAGACACAGGCTGCAAAAGCTGCACTGCAGCCTTATTCACAATTGCCAAGACAGTGAAGCTACCAAAATGTCCATCAACAGGTGAATGGATAAAAAGTAGTGGTCCATGTACACGATGGAATCTTAGCCATGGAAAACAATGAAACACTGCTCTTTGAGGCACCACAGATGAGCCTGGAGATAATCACAAGACATGAGGTAAGTCGGAAAGCAAAAGACCTCTATCCTATGATATCACTTATAGGCGTTATCTAATAACTGACACAAATGAACCTATTTCCACAGAGAAAGACACTCACAGACTTAGAAAACAAACTATGCTCATCTAAAAGGAAAGGTGGGGGGGAATGGATCAATTAACATCAGTGTTACTATATGGATACAAATTCATATCATATACGTATATCAAAAAGGCCGACCCTATAGCAAGGGAGGTCTACGGAACACTCTGTAATATTTTACCTGGGAAGAGGATCTGTACATGCATAGACATATATAATGTACAAATGAACCAGATATTGTAAACCTAGGACAAATAATATTCTAATCTATACCCCAATTAAAAAATTTAAAAAAAAAGAAGTAATGAGACATACACTAATGGGAGTTTCTCCTAGCACATTCCATTCTAATTTACAACCTAGGAACAGGACTTCCAGAAAGACTCTGCTGCCCTAGTACCCAGATTTGACAACGGAGAAATGCTGCCTCCTTGTGGCCGTTTCCCTTAACAGCAGCTTTAAACCCATTGCTAAAGGTCCCTAAATATTCACCAACGTTGCAGTTCTGTAAATGACACCTGCCCTCCAAAAAAGGCCTGCGGTCGAAAATCGAGTAATAAATTCAAAAGAGGGCAACCTTCCAAGAAGACAAATTCAAGACGTATATGGTACTCATACTTTTTTCTGTTTTTTTTTCACAGAAAGGAAAAGGCGTGGGAAAATGTTGAATTTTAGGAATTTTTAAAGACATGCAAACCCAAATTAGAAAAACCTATCAGCTCACAGCAGTCAGAATGGCCATTAGCGAAAACGGTGCAAACAATAAATGCTGAAGGGATTGTGGAGAAATGCGTACCCTCGGTTCTAAGGGCCATGTGGTAAGAGCGACTAATGCAAACACAATGGAGGTGCTTTGAAAAGGGAAACATTGAGCTACCAGTCCATCAATCACACCCACTGCTGGGCCTATCTCCTGAGACAATGAGAATCAAAAAGTCACAGGCTGGCAATCCTGCACTCCAGCAATATTTACTATAGCCATCACTTGGAAGCAATGAAAATGTCCATCATCAGAGGAAGGAACCAAGAAGAAGTGGTCCATGTACACAATGGAATATTTCTCCAATAAAAACTATAAATTAAATTTAAAAAACAAACAAAAGGAAGGAGATATCAGCTTCTGTGGGTTTACCCGGGCACATTCCACTCTAATTTATCAGCGAGGAACACCGCTGGCCGGGAGGTCTGTTTCCCTAGTTACCAGAGTGGGGATCGTAGAAAGGATGCCGCCCTCTGGCCGATACCTGCAAAAGCAGCTGTAAAGCCTGTGCTAATGGTCACTTCATATGAACAAGTACTGCAGGGCTGTAAGTGAAACCTGCCCTCAAAATGTCTTGAGGGAAGTAATGGCCAAAACATTTTAAAATGTGACACATACTTGAAGCAAACACTTTGAAGAACTAAGCTGTAATCACAGTTTGAAAAATAAAACGGACATGCCTTACAGGCCAATTTCAACGGAATATGACACACATGCAGATTCAACCACAAATTGGTATCAGCTCACACCAGTCAGAATCGCCATCAGCAAGAAATCTATAAACAGTAAATGCTGAAGGTGTTGTGGAGAAATGCATACCGTGAACTTTAAGAGGGACATAACCTGGAAAGAGCCACTAATGAGAACAGAATGGAGGGGCCTTTAAAAGGTAAACATTGAGCTCCCGTATGATCCAGCCGGCCCATTCCTGGACCTATAACCTAGGAAGACAGAATTGGAAAGACACAGGCAGACAAATGTGCACTGCACAGTATTACAATAGCCAAGATATGGAAGTAACCAAAAAGTCCACCAACAGATGGGTGGACCAGGAAGAACTGCTACATGTCGAGATGGAATATTAGTTAGCAAAAGAATGAAACAATGCCATTTGCAGCACCATAGGTGAGTCTAGAAGTAATCACGCAACTTGTGGTAAGTGAGAAAGCGAAAGACACAGGTCCTATCATATCACTTATAGGTGTTACCTAAAATTCGATACCAATGAAGATATTTCCACAGAGAAGGGCAATCACAGGTTCATTAACTTATGGTTCACCAAATGGAAAGGTGTGAGGAGTAGATACATTACGACATTGGGGTTAACAGAGATATACAAACACATGTGAAATATATAATCACCAAATACCTACGGAATACCAAGAGAGGACTACTCAATATTCTCTCATAATCTACATGGAAAAAGGATCCGACGAATAATAGATATATGTATATTTGTGAAAGAACCACATCTTGCACACCTAGAATAAACAAAACGTTGTAATCAAATTTGCTGTGATAAAAAATAAAAAAGAGTTAAAAATACGCATAAGAAGTAATGAGCCATAACCATAAAGGGCTTTTTCCCGGCACATTCCATTCTAATTTACAACCTACAACACGACTTCCATTAAGGCTCTGTTGCCCTAGTAACCAGATTTGGTAAAGGAGAAATGCTGCCGCCTTGCGGCCGTTTCCCACAAGAGCGGCTTTAAACCCACAGCTAATGGTCACTGAACATTCACAAGGACTTGGGGCAGTAAAGGACACCTGCCCTCCAAAATTGTGCTGAGGTGGGGAATGAACAAAAAAATTCAAAACAGGCAAATCTTTCAGGAAGATAGTATGAGGTGGTAAGTTTTACTCACTCTCTTTAAAGAAAAGGAAAATGGATAAAAGCTCAACCTCAGGAAGTATTAGACTCATGCAATCTAATCTACAAAAAGGTTTCAACTCTCCCCAGTCGACTGACCATCAGCAAAAGGTCTACAAACAATAAAGGCTGCAGGCGTTTTAGAGAACTCTGTACCCTCTACTTGCTGGTGAGATGTGAAAGGGTAACAGCCAATAATGAGAACAGAAAGGAGCTGCGTTGAAAAGGAAAAATTGAGGTACCATTCAATCCAGCAGGTGAACCACTGGGTCTGTCACCTGAGAAGACCAGAATCGAGAAGACACAGGCTGCAAAAGCTGCACTGCAGCCTTATTCACAATAGCCAAGACAGTGAAGCTACCAAAATGTCCATCAACAGGTGAATGGATAAAAAGTAGTGGTCCATGTACACGATGGAATCTTAGCCATGGAAAACAATGAAACACTGCTCTTTGAGGCACCACAGATGAGCCTGGAGATAATCACAAGACATGAGGTAAGTCGGAAAGCAAAAGACCTCTATCCTATGATATCACTTATAGGCGTTATCTAATAACTGACACAAATGAACCTATTTCCACAGAGAAAGACACTCACAGACTTAGAAAACAAACTATGCTCATCTAAAAGGAAAGGTGGGGGGGAATGGATCAATTAACATCAGTGTTACTATATGGATACAAATTCATATCATATACGTATATCAAAAAGGCCGACCCTATAGCAAGGGAGGTCTACGGAACACTCTGTAATATTTTACCTGGGAAGAGGATCTGTACATGCATAGACATATATAATGTACAAATGAACCAGATATTGTAAACCTAGGACAAATAATATTCTAATCTATACCCCAATTAAAAAATTTAAAAAAAAAGAAGTAATGAGACATACACTAATGGGGGTTTCTCCTAGCACATTCCATTCTAATTTACAACCTAGGAACACGACTTCCAGAAAGACTCTGCTGCCCTAGTACCCAGATTTGACAACGGAGAAATGCTGCCTCCTTGTGGCCGTTTCCCTTAACAGCAGCTTTAAACCCATTGCTAAAGGTCCCTAAATATTCACCAACGTTGCAGTTCTGTAAATGACACCTGCCCTCCAAAAAAGGCCTGGGGTCGAAAATCGAGTAATAAATTCAAAAGAGGGCAACCTTCCAAGAAGACAAATTCAAGACGTATATGGTACTCATACTTTTTTCTGTTTTTTTTTCACAGAAAGGAAAAGGCGTGGGAAAATGTTGAATTTTAGGAATTTTTAAAGACATGCAATCCCAAATTAGAAAAACCTATCAGCTCACAGCAGTCAGAATGGCCATTAGCGAAAACGGTGCAAACAATAAATACTGAAGGGATTGTGGAGAAATGCGTACCCTCGGTTCTAAGGGCCATGTGGTAAGAGCCACTAATGAAAACACAATGGAGGTGCTTTGAAAAGGGAAACATTGAGCTACCAGTCCATCAATCACACCCACTGCTGGGCCTATCTCCTGAGAAAATGAGAATCAAAAAGTCACAGGCTGGCAATCCTGCACTCCAGCAATATTTACTATAGCCATCACTTGGAAGCAATGAAAATGTCCATCATCAGAGGAAGGAACCAAGAAGAAGTGGTCCATGTACACAATGGAATATTTCTCCAATAAAAACTATAAATTAAATTTAAAAAACAAACAAAAGGAAGGAGATATCAGCTTCTGTGGGTTTACCCGGGCACATTCCACTCTAATTTATCAGTGAGGAACACCGCTGGCCGGGAGGTCTGTTTCCCTAGTTACCAGAGTGGGGATCGTAGAAAGGATGCCGCCCTCTGGCCGTTACCTGCAAAAGCAGCTGTAAAGCCTGTGCTAATGGTCACTTCATATGAACAAGTACTGCAGGGCTGTAAGTGAAACCTGCCCTCAAAATGTCTTGAGGGAAGTAATGGCCAAAACATTTTAAAATGTGACACATACTTGAAGCAAACACTTTGAAGAACTAAGCTGTAATCACAGTTTGAAAAATAAAACGGACATGCCTTACAGGCCAATTTCAACGGAATATGACACACATGCAGATTCAACCACAAATTGGTATCAGCTCACACCAGTCAGAATCGCCATCAGCAAGAAATCTATAAACAGTAAATGCTGAAGGTGTTGTGGAGAAATGCATACCGTGAACTTTAAGAGGGACATAACCTGGAAAGAGCCACTAATGAGAACAGAATGGAGGGGCCTTTAAAAGGTAAACATTGAGCTCCCGTATGATCCAGCCGGCCCATTCCTGGACCTATAACCTAGGAAGACAGAATTGGAAAGACACAGGCAGACAAATGTGCACTGCACAGTATTACAATAGCCAAGATATGGAAGTAACCAAAAAGTCCACCAACAGATGGGTGGACCAGGAAGAACTGCTACATGTCGAGATGGAATATTAGTTAGCGAAAGAATGAAACAATGCCATTTGCAGCACCATAGGTGAGTCTAGAAGTAATCACGCAACTTGTGGTAAGTGAGAAAGCGAAAGACACAGGTCCTATCATATCACTTATAGGTGTTACCTAAAATTCGATACCAATGAAGATATTTCCACAGAGAAGGGCAATCACAGGTTCATTAAACTTATGGTTCACCAAATGGAAAGGTGTGAGGAGTAGATACATTACGACATTGGGGTTAACAGAGATATACAAACACATGTGAAATATATAATCACCAAATACCTACGGAATACCAAGAGAGGACTACTCAATATTCTCTCATAATCTACATGGAAAAAGGATCCGACGAATAATAGATATATGTATATTTGTGAAAGAACCACATCTTGCACACCTAGAATAAACAAAACGTTGTAATCAAATTTGCTGTGATAAAAAATAAAAAAGAGTTAAAAATACGCATAAGAAGTAATGAGCCATAACCATAAAGGGCTTTTTCCCGGCACATTCCATTCTAATTTACAACCTACAACACGACTTCCATTAAGGCTCTGTTGCCCTAGTAACCAGATTTGGTAAAGGAGAAATGCTGCCGCCTTGCGGCCGTTTCCCACAAGAGCGGCTTTAAACCCACAGCTAATGGTCACTGAACATTCACAAGGACTTGGGGCAGTAAAGGACACCTGCCCTCCAAAATTGTGCTGAGGTGGGGAATGAACAAAAAAATTCAAAACAGGCAAATCTTTCAGGAAGATAGTATGAGGTGGTAAGTTTTACTCACTCTCTTTAAAGAAAAGGAAAATGGATAAAAGCTCAACCTCAGGAAGTATTAGACTCATGCAATCTAATCTACAAAAAGGTTTCAACTCTCCCCAGTCGACTGACCATCAGCAAAAGGTCTACAAACAATAAAGGCTGCAGGCGTTTTAGAGAACTCTGTACCCTCTACTTGCTGGTGAGATGTGAAAGGGTAACAGCCAATAATGAGAACAGAAAGGAGCTGCGTTGAAAAGGAAAAATTGAGGTACCATTCAATCCAGCAGGTGAACCACTGGGTCTGTCACCTGAGAAGACCAGAATCGAGAAGACACAGGCTGCAAAAGCTGCACTGCAGCCTCATTCACAATAGCCAAGACAGTGAAGCTACCAAAATGTCCATCAACAGGTGAATGGATAAAAAGTAGTGGTCCATGTACACGATGGAATCTTAGCCATGGAAAACAATGAAACACTGCTCTTTGAGGCACCACAGATGAGCCTGGAGATAATCACAAGACATGAGGTAAGTCGGAAAGCAAAAGACCTCTATCCTATGATATCACTTATAGGCGTTATCTAATAACTGACACAAATGAACCTATTTCCACAGAGAAAGACACTCACAGACTTAGAAAACAAACTATGCTCATCTAAAAGGAAAGGTGGGGGGGAATGGATCAATTAACATCAGTGTTACTATATGGATACAAATTCATATCATATACGTATATCAAAAAGGCCGACCCTATAGCAAGGGAGGTCTACGGAACACTCTGTAATATTTTACCTGGGAAGAGGATCTGTACATGCATAGACATATATAATGTACAAATGAACCAGATATTGTAAACCTAGGACAAATAATATTCTAATCTATACCCCAATTAAAAAATTTAAAAAAAAAGAAGTAATGAGACATACACTAATGGGGGTTTCTCCTAGCACATTCCATTCTAATTTACAACCTAGGAACACGACTTCCAGAAAGACTCTGCTGCCCTAGTACCCAGATTTGACAACGGAGAAATGCTGCCTCCTTGTGGCCGTTTCCCTTAACAGCAGCTTTAAACCCATTGCTAAAGGTCCCTAAATATTCACCAACGTTGCAGTTCTGTAAATGACACCTGCCCTCCAAAAAAGGCCTGGGGTCGAAAATCGAGTAATAAATTCAAAAGAGGGCAACCTTCCAAGAAGACAAATTCAAGACGTATATGGTACTCATACTTTTTTCTGTTTTTTTTTCACAGAAAGGAAAAGGCGTGGGAAAATGTTGAATTTTAGGAATTTTTAAAGACATGCAATCCCAAATTAGAAAAACCTATCAGCTCACAGCAGTCAGAATGGCCATTAGCGAAAACGGTGCAAACAATAAATACTGAAGGGATTGTGGAGAAATGCGTACCCTCGGTTCTAAGGGCCATGTGGTAAGAGCCACTAATGAAAACACAATGGAGGTGCTTTGAAAAGGGAAACATTGAGCTACCAGTCCATCAATCACACCCACTGCTGGGCCTATCTCCTGAGAAAATGAGAATCAAAAAGTCACAGGCTGGCAATCCTGCACTCCAGCAATATTTACTATAGCCATCACTTGGAAGCAATGAAAATGTCCATCATCAGAGGAAGGAACCAAGAAGAAGTGGTCCATGTACACAATGGAATATTTCTCCAATAAAAACTATAAATTAAATTTAAAAAACAAACAAAAGGAAGGAGATATCAGCTTCTGTGGGTTTACCCGGGCACATTCCACTCTAATTTATCAGTGAGGAACACCGCTGGCCGGGAGGTCTGTTTCCCTAGTTACCAGAGTGGGGATCGTAGAAAGGATGCCGCCCTCTGGCCGTTACCTGCAAAAGCAGCTGTAAAGCCTGTGCTAATGGTCACTTCATATGAACAAGTACTGCAGGGCTGTAAGTGAAACCTGCCCTCAAAATGTCTTGAGGGAAGTAATGGCCAAAACATTTTAAAATGTGACACATACTTGAAGCAAACACTTTGAAGAACTAAGCTGTAATCACAGTTTGAAAAATAAAACGGACATGCCTTACAGGCCAATTTCAACGGAATATGACACACATGCAGATTCAACCACAAATTGGTATCAGCTCACACCAGTCAGAATCGCCATCAGCAAGAAATCTATAAACAGTAAATGCTGAAGGTGTTGTGGAGAAATGCATACCGTGAACTTTAAGAGGGACATAACCTGGAAAGAGCCACTAATGAGAACAGAATGGAGGGGCCTTTAAAAGGTAAACATTGAGCTCCCGTATGATCCAGCCGGCCCATTCCTGGACCTATAACCTAGGAAGACAGAATTGGAAAGACACAGGCAGACAAATGTGCACTGCACAGTATTACAATAGCCAAGATATGGAAGTAACCAAAAAGTCCACCAACAGATGGGTGGACCAGGAAGAACTGCTACATGTCGAGATGGAATATTAGTTAGCGAAAGAATGAAACAATGCCATTTGCAGCACCATAGGTGAGTCTAGAAGTAATCACGCAACTTGTGGTAAGTGAGAAAGCGAAAGACACAGGTCCTATCATATCACTTATAGGTGTTACCTAAAATTCGATACCAATGAAGATATTTCCACAGAGAAGGGCAATCACAGGTTCATTAAACTTATGGTTCACCAAATGGAAAGGTGTGAGGAGTAGATACATTACGACATTGGGGTTAACAGAGATATACAAACACATGTGAAATATATAATCACCAAATACCTACGGAATACCAAGAGAGGACTACTCAATATTCTCTCATAATCTACATGGAAAAAGGATCCGACGAATAATAGATATATGTATATTTGTGAAAGAACCACATCTTGCACACCTAGAATAAACAAAACGTTGTAATCAAATTTGCTGTGATAAAAAATAAAAAAGAGTTAAAAATACGCATAAGAAGTAATGAGCCATAACCATAAAGGGCTTTTTCCCGGCACATTCCATTCTAATTTACAACCTACAACACGACTTCCATTAAGGCTCTGTTGCCCTAGTAACCAGATTTGGTAAAGGAGAAATGCTGCCGCCTTGCGGCCGTTTCCCACAAGAGCGGCTTTAAACCCACAGCTAATGGTCACTGAACATTCACAAGGACTTGGGGCAGTAAAGGACACCTGCCCTCCAAAATTGTGCTGAGGTGGGGAATGAACAAAAAAATTCAAAACAGGCAAATCTTTCAGGAAGATAGTATGAGGTGGTAAGTTTTACTCACTCTCTTTAAAGAAAAGGAAAATGGATAAAAGCTCAACCTCAGGAAGTATTAGACTCATGCAATCTAATCTACAAAAAGGTTTCAACTCTCCCCAGTCGACTGACCATCAGCAAAAGGTCTACAAACAATAAAGGCTGCAGGCGTTTTAGAGAACTCTGTACCCTCTACTTGCTGGTGAGATGTGAAAGGGTAACAGCCAATAATGAGAACAGAAAGGAGCTGCGTTGAAAAGTAAAAATTGAGGTACCATTCAATCCAGCAGGTGAACCACTGGGTCTGTCACCTGAGAAGACCAGAATCGAGAAGACACAGGCTGCAAAAGCTGCACTGCAGCCTCATTCACAATAGCCAAGACAGTGAAGCTACCAAAATGTCCATCAACAGGTGAATGGATAAAAAGTAGTGGTCCATGTACACGATGGAATCTTAGCCATGGAAAACAATGAAACACTGCTCTTTGAGGCACCACAGATGAGCCTGGAGATAATCACAAGACATGAGGTAAGTCGGAAAGCAAAAGACCTCTATCCTATGATATCACTTATAGGCGTTATCTAATAACTGACACAAATGAACCTATTTCCACAGAGAAAGACACTCACAGACTTAGAAAACAAACTATGCTCATCTAAAAGGAAAGGTGGGGGGGAATGGATCAATTAACATCAGTGTTACTATATGGATACAAATTCATATCATATACGTATATCAAAAAGGCCGACCCTATAGCAAGGGAGGTCTACGGAACACTCTGTAATATTTTACCTGGGAAGAGGATCTGTACATGCATAGACATATATAATGTACAAATGAACCAGATATTGTAAACCTAGGACAAATAATATTCTAATCTATACCCCAATTAAAAAATTTAAAAAAAAAGAAGTAATGAGACATACACTAATGGGGGTTTCTCCTAGCACATTCCATTCTAATTTACAACCTAGGAACACGACTTCCAGAAAGACTCTGCTGCCATAGTACCCAGATTTGACAACGGAGAAATGCTGCCTCCTTGTGGCCGTTTCCCTTAACAGCAGCTTTAAACCCATTGCTAAAGGTCCCTAAATATTCACCAACGTTGCAGTTCTGTAAATGACACCTGCCCTCCAAAAAAGGCCTGGGGTCGAAAATCGAGTAATAAATTCAAAAGAGGGCAACCTTCCAAGAAGACAAATTCAAGACGTATATGGTACTCATACTTTTTTCTGTTTTTTTTTCACAGAAAGGAAAAGGCGTGGGAAAATGTTGAATTTTAGGAATTTTTAAAGACATGCAATCCCAAATTAGAAAAACCTATCAGCTCACAGCAGTCAGAATGGCCATTAGCGAAAACGGTGCAAACAATAAATACTGAAGGGATTGTGGAGAAATGCGTACCCTCGGTTCTAAGGGCCATGTGGTAAGAGCCACTAATGAAAACACAATGGAGGTGCTTTGAAAAGGGAAACATTGAGCTACCAGTCCATCAATCACACCCACTGCTGGGCCTATCTCCTGAGAAAATGAGAATCAAAAAGTCACAGGCTGGCAATCCTGCACTCCAGCAATATTTACTATAGCCATCACTTGGAAGCAATGAAAATGTCCATCATCAGAGGAAGGAACCAAGAAGAAGTGGTCCATGTACACAATGGAATATTTCTCCAATAAAAACTATAAATTAAATTTAAAAAACAAACAAAAGGAAGGAGATATCAGCTTCTGTGGGTTTACCCGGGCACATTCCACTCTAATTTATCAGTGAGGAACACCGCTGGCCGGGAGGTCTGTTTCCCTAGTTACCAGAGTGGGGATCGTAGAAAGGATGCCGCCCTCTGGCCGTTACCTGCAAAAGCAGCTGTAAAGCCTGTGCTAATGGTCACTTCATATGAACAAGTACTGCAGGGCTGTAAGTGAAACCTGCCCTCAAAATGTCTTGAGGGAAGTAATGGCCAAAACATTTTAAAATGTGACACATACTTGAAGCAAACACTTTGAAGAACTAAGCTGTAATCACAGTTTGAAAAATAAAACGGACATGCCTTACAGGCCAATTTCAACGGAATATGACACACATGCAGATTCAACCACAAATTGGTATCAGCTCACACCAGTCAGAATCGCCATCAGCAAGAAATCTATAAACAGTAAATGCTGAAGGTGTTGTGGAGAAATGCATACCGTGAACTTTAAGAGGGACATAACCTGGAAAGAGCCACTAATGAGAACAGAATGGAGGGGCCTTTAAAAGGTAAACATTGAGCTCCCGTATGATCCAGCCGGCCCATTCCTGGACCTATAACCTAGGAAGACAGAATTGGAAAGACACAGGCAGACAAATGTGCACTGCACAGTATTACAATAGCCAAGATATGGAAGTAACCAAAAAGTCCACCAACAGATGGGTGGACCAGGAAGAACTGCTACATGTCGAGATGGAATATTAGTTAGCGAAAGAATGAAACAATGCCATTTGCAGCACCATAGGTGAGTCTAGAAGTAATCACGCAACTTGTGGTAAGTGAGAAAGCGAAAGACACAGGTCCTATCATATCACTTATAGGTGTTACCTAAAATTCGATACCAATGAAGATATTTCCACAGAGAAGGGCAATCACAGGTTCATTAAACTTATGGTTCACCAAATGGAAAGGTGTGAGGAGTAGATACATTACGACATTGGGGTTAACAGAGATATACAAACACATGTGAAATATATAATCACCAAATACCTACGGAATACCAAGAGAGGACTACTCAATATTCTCTCATAATCTACATGGAAAAAGGATCCGACGAATAATAGATATATGTATATTTGTGAAAGAACCACATCTTGCACACCTAGAATAAACAAAACGTTGTAATCAAATTTGCTGTGATAAAAAATAAAAAAGAGTTAAAAATACGCATAAGAAGTAATGAGCCATAACCATAAAGGGCTTTTTCCCGGCACATTCCATTCTAATTTACAACCTACAACACGACTTCCATTAAGGCTCTGTTGCCCTAGTAACCAGATTTGGTAAAGGAGAAATGCTGCCGCCTTGCGGCCGTTTCCCACAAGAGCGGCTTTAAACCCACAGCTAATGGTCACTGAACATTCACAAGGACTTGGGGCAGTAAAGGACACCTGCCCTCCAAAATTGTGCTGAGGTGGGGAATGAACAAAAAAATTCAAAACAGGCAAATCTTTCAGGAAGATAGTATGAGGTGGTAAGTTTTACTCACTCTCTTTAAAGAAAAGGAAAATGGATAAAAGCTCAACCTCAGGAAGTATTAGACTCATGCAATCTAATCTACAAAAAGGTTTCAACTCTCCCCAGTCGACTGACCATCAGCAAAAGGTCTACAAACAATAAAGGCTGCAGGCGTTTTAGAGAACTCTGTACCCTCTACTTGCTGGTGAGATGTGAAAGGGTAACAGCCAATAATGAGAACAGAAAGGAGCTGCGTTGAAAAGTAAAAATTGAGGTACCATTCAATCCAGCAGGTGAACCACTGGGTCTGTCACCTGAGAAGACCAGAATCGAGAAGACACAGGCTGCAAAAGCTGCACTGCAGCCTCATTCACAATAGCCAAGACAGTGAAGCTACCAAAATGTCCATCAACAGGTGAATGGATAAAAAGTAGTGGTCCATGTACACGATGGAATCTTAGCCATGGAAAACAATGAAACACTGCTCTTTGAGGCACCACAGATGAGCCTGGAGATAATCACAAGACATGAGGTAAGTCGGAAAGCAAAAGACCTCTATCCTATGATATCACTTATAGGCGTTATCTAATAACTGACACAAATGAACCTATTTCCACAGAGAAAGACACTCACAGACTTAGAAAACAAACTATGCTCATCTAAAAGGAAAGGTGGGGGGAATGGATCAATTAACATCAGTGTTACTATATGGATACAAATTCATATCATATACGTATATCAAAAAGACCGACCCTATAGCAAGGGAGGTCTACGGAACACTCTGTAATATTTTACCTGGGAAGAGGATCTGTACATGCATAGACATATATAATGTACAAATGAACCAGATATTGTAAACCTAGGACAAATAATATTCTAATCTATACCCCAATTAAAAAATTAAAAAAAAAAGAAGTAATGAGACATACACTAATGGGGGTTTCTCCTAGCACATTCCATTCTAATTTACAACCTAGGAACACGACTTCCAGAAAGACTCTGCTGCCCTAGTACCCAGATTTGACAACGGAGAAATGCTGCCTCCTTGTGGCCGTTTCCCTTAACAGCAGCTTTAAACCCATTGCTAAAGGTCCCTAAATATTCACCAACGTTGCAGTTCTGTAAATGACACCTGCCCTCCAAAAAAGGCCTGGGGTCGAAAATCGAGTAATAAATTCAAAAGAGGGCAACCTTCCAAGAAGACAAATTCAAGACGTATATGGTACTCATACTTTTTTCTGTTTTTTTTCACAGAAAGGAAAAGGCGTGGGAAAATGTTGAATTTTAGGAATTTTTAAAGACATGCAAACCCAAATTAGAAAAACCTATCAGCTCACAGCAGTCAGAATGGCCATTAGCGAAAACGGTGCAAACAATAAATGCTGAAGGGATTGTGGAGAAATGCGTACCCTCGGTTCTAAGGGCCATGTGGTAAGAGCCACTAATGAAAACACAATGGAGGTGCTTTGAAAAGGGAAACATTGAGCTACCAGTCCATCAATCACACCTACTGCTGGGCCTATCTCCTGAGAAAATGAGAATCAAAAAGTCACAGGCTGGCAATCCTGCACTCCAGCAATATTTACTATAGCCATCACTTGGAAGCAATGAAAATGTCCATCATCAGAGGAAGGAACCAAGAAGAAGTGGTCCATGTACACAATGGAATATTTCTCCAATAAAAACTATAAATTAAATTTAAAAAAACAAACAAAAGGAAGGAGATATCAGCTTCTGTGGGTTTACCCGGGCACATTCCACTCTAATTTATCAGCGAGGAACACCGCTGGCCGGGAGGTCTGTTTCCCTAGTTACCAGAGTGGGGATCGTAGAAAGGATGCCGCCCTCTGGCCGTTACCTGCAAAAGCAGCTGTAAAGCCTGTGCTAATGGTCACTTCATATGAACAAGTACTGCAGGGCTGTAAGTGAAACCTGCCCTCAAAATGTCTTGAGGGAAGTAATGGCCAAAACATTTTAAAATGTGACACATACTTGAAGCAAACACTTTGAAGAACTAAGCTGTAATCACAGTTTGAAAAATAAAACGGACATGCCTTACAGGCCAATTTCAACGGAATATGACACACATGCAGATTCAACCACAAATTGGTATCAGCTCACACCAGTCAGAATCGCCATCAGCAAGAAATCTATAAACAGTAAATGCTGAAGGTGTTGTGGAGAAATGCATACCGTGAACTTTAAGAGGGACATAACCTGGAAAGAGCCACTAATGAGAACAGAATGGAGGGGCCTTTAAAAGGTAAACATTGAGCTCCCGTATGATCCAGCCGGCCCATTCCTGGACCTATAACCTAGGAAGACAGAATTGGAAAGACACAGGCAGACAAATGTGCACTGCACAGTATTACAATAGCCAAGATATGGAAGTAACCAAAAAGTCCACCAACAGATGGGTGGACCAGGAAGAACTGCTACATGTCGAGATGGAATATTAGTTAGCGAAAGAATGAAACAGTGCCATTTGCAGCACCATAGGTGAGTCTAGAAGTAATCACGCAACTTGTGGTAAGTGAGAAAGCGAAAGACACAGGTCCTATCATATCACTTATAGGTGTTACCTAAAATTCGATACCAATGAAGATATTTCCACAGAGAAGGGCAATCACAGGTTCATTAAACTTATGGTTCACCAAATGGAAAGGTGTGAGGAGTAGATACATTACGACATTGGGGTTAACAGAGATATACAAACACATGTGAAATATATAATCACCAAATATCTACGGAATACCAAGAGAGGACTACTCAATATTCTCTCATAATCTACATGGAAAAAGGATCCGACGAATAATAGATATATGTATATTTGTGAAAGAACCACATCTTGCACACCTAGAATAAACAAAACGTTGTAATCAAAGTTGCTGTGATAAAAAATAAAAAAGAGTTAAAAATACGCATAAGAAGTAATGAGCCATAACCATAAAGGGCTTTTTCCCGGCACATTCCATTCTAATTTACAACCTACAACACGACTTCCATTAAGGCTCTGTTGCCCTAGTAACCAGATTTGGTAAAGGAGAAATGCTGCCGCCTTGCGGCCGTTTCCCACAAGAGCGGCTTTAAACCCACAGCTAATGGTCACTGAACATTCACAAGGACTTGGGGCAGTAAAGGACACCTGCCCTCCAAAATTGTGCTGAGGTGGGGAATGAACAAAAAAATTCAAAACAGGCAAATCTTTCAGGAAGATAGTATGAGGTGGTAAGTTTTACTCACTCTCTTTAAAGAAAAGGAAAATGGATAAAAGCTCAACCTCAGGAAGTATTAGACTCATGCAATCTAATCTACAAAAAGGTTTCAACTCTCCCCAGTCGACTGACCATCAGCAAAAGGTCTACAAACAATAAAGGCTGCAGGCGTTTTAGAGAACTCTGTACCCTCTACTTGCTGGTGAGATGTGAAAGGGTAACAGCCAATAATGAGAACAGAAAGGAGCTGCGTTGAAAAGGAAAAATTGAGGTACCATTCAATCCAGCAGGTGAACCACTGGGTCTGTCACCTGAGAAGACCAGAATCGAGAAGACACAGGCTGCAAAAGCTGCACTGCAGCCTCATTCACAATAGCCAAGACAGTGAAGCTACCAAAATGTCCATCAACAGGTGAATGGATAAAAAGTAGTGGTCCATGTACACGATGGAATCTTAGCCATGGAAAACAATGAAACACTGCTCTTTGAGGCACCACAGATGAGCCTGGAGATAATCACAAGACATGAGGTAAGTCGGAAAGCAAAAGACCTCTATCCTATGATATCACTTATAGGCGTTATCTAATAACTGACACAAATGAACCTATTTCCACAGAGAAAGACACTCACAGACTTAGAAAACAAACTATGCTCATCTAAAAGGAAAGGTGGGGGGGAATGGATCAATTAACATCAGTGTTACTATATGGATACAAATTCATATCATATACGTATATCAAAAAGACCGACCCTATAGCAAGGGAGGTCTACGGAACACTCTGTAATATTTTACCTGGGAAGAGGATCTGTACATGCATAGACATATATAATGTACAAATGAACCAGATATTGTAAACCTAGGACAAATAATATTCTAATCTATACCCCAATTAAAAAATTAAAAAAAAAAGAAGTAATGAGACATACACTAATGGGGGTTTCTCCTAGCACATTCCATTCTAATTTACAACCTAGGAACACGACTTCCAGAAAGACTCTGCTGCCCTAGTACCCAGATTTGACAACGGAGAAATGCTGCCTCCTTGTGGCCGTTTCCCTTAACAGCAGCTTTAAACCCATTGCTAAAGGTCCCTAAATATTCACCAACGTTGCAGTTCTGTAAATGACACCTGCCCTCCAAAAAAGGCCTGGGGTCGAAAATCGAGTAATAAATTCAAAAGAGGGCAACCTTCCAAGAAGACAATTTCAAGACGTATATGGTACTCATACTTTTTTCTGTTTTTTTTTCACAGAAAGGAAAAGGCGTGGAAAAATGTTGAATTTTAGGAATTTTTAAAGACATGCAAACCCAAATTAGAAAAACCTATCAGCTCACAGCAGTCAGAATGGCCATTAGCGAAAACGGTGCAAACAATAAATGCTGAAGGGATTGTGGAGAAATGCGTACCCTCGGTTCTAAGGGCCATGTGGTAAGAGCCACTAATGAAAACACAATGGAGGTGCTTTGAAAAGGGAAACATTGAGCTACCAGTCCATCAATCACACCCACTGCTGGGCCTATCTCCTGAGACAATGAGAATCAAAAAGTCACAGGCTGGCAATCCTGCACTCCAGCAATATTTACTATAGCCATCACTTGGAAGCAATGAAAATGTCCATCATCAGAGGAAGGAACCAAGAAGAAGTGGTCCATGTACACAATGGAATATTTCTCCAATAAAAACTATAAATTAAATTTAAAAAACAAACAAAAGGAAGGAGATATCAGCTTCTGTGGGTTTACCCGGGCACATTCCACTCTAATTTATCAGCGAGGAACACCGCTGGCCGGAAGGTCTGTTTCCCTAGTTACCAGAGTGGGGAACGTAGAAAGGATGCCGCCCTCTGGCCGTTACCTGCAAAAGCAGCTGTAAAGCCTGTGCTAATGGTCACTTCATATGAACAAGTACTGTAGGGCTGTAAGTGAAACGTGCCCTCAAAGTGTCTTGAGGGAAGTAATGGCCAAAACATTTTAAAATGTGACACATACTTGAAGCAAACACTTTGAAGAACTAAGCTGTAATCACAGTTTGAAAAATAAAACGGACATGCCTTAAAGGTCAATTTCAACGGAATATGACACACATGCAAATTCAACCACAAAGAGGTATTAGCTCACACCAGTCAGAATCACCATCAGCAAGAAATGTATAAAAAATAAATGCTGAAGGTGTTGTGGAGAAATGCATACCGTGAACTTTAAGAGGGACATAACCTGGAAAGAGCCACTAATGAGAACAGAATGGAGGGGCCTTTAAAAGGTAAACATTGAGCTCCCGTATGATCCAGCCGGCCCATTCCTGGACCTATAACCTAGGAAGACAGAATTGGAAAGACACAGGCAGGCAAATGTGCACTGCACAGTATTACAATAGCCAAGATATGGAAGTAACCAAAAAGTCCACCAACAGATGGGTGGACCAGGAAGAACTGCTACATGTCGAGATGGAATATTAGTTAGCGAAAGAATGAAACAATGCCATTTGCAGCACCATAGGTGAGTCTAGAAGTAATCACGCAACTTGTGGTAAGTGAGAAAGCGAAAGACACAGGTCCTATCATATCACTTATAGGTGTTACCTAAAATTCGATACCAATGAAGATATTTCCACAGAGAAGGGCAATCACAGGTTCATTAAACTTATGGTTCACCAAATGGAAAGGTGTGAGGAGTAGATACATTCCGACATTGGGGTTAACAGAGATATACAAACACATGTGAAATATATAATCACCAAATACCTACGGAATACCAAGAGAGGACTACCCAATATTCTCTCATAATCTATATGGAAAAAGGATCCGACGAATAATAGATATATGTATATTTGTGAAAGAACCACATCTTGCACACCTAGAATAAACAAAACGTTGTAATCAAATTTGCTGTGATAAAAAATAAAAAAGAGTTAAAAATACGCATAAGAAGTAATGAGCCATAAACATAAAGGGCTTTTTCCTGGCACATTCCATTCTAATTTACAACCTACAACACGACTTCCATTAAGGCTCTGTTGCCCTAGTAACCAGATTTGGTAAAGGAGAAATGCTGCCGCCTTGCGGCCGTTTCCCACAAGAGCGGCTTTAAACCCACAGCTAATGGTCACTGAACATTCACAAGGACTTGGGGCAGTAAAGTACACCTGCCCTCCAAAATTGTGCTGAGGTGGGGAATGAACAAAAAAATCCAAAACAGGCAAATCTTTCAGGAAGATAGTATGAGGTGGTAAGTTTTACTCACTCTCTTTAAAGAAAAGGAAAATGGATCAAAGCTCAACCTCAGGAAGTATTAGACTCATGCAATCTAATCTACAAAAAGGTTTCAACTCTCCCCAGTCGACTGACCATCAGCAAAAGGTCTACAAACAATAAAGGCTGCAGGCGTTTTAGAGAACTCTGTACCCTCTACTTGCTGGTGAGATGTGAAAGGGTAACAGCCAATAATGAGAACAGAAAGGAGCTGCGTTGAAAAGGAAAAATTGAGGTACCATTCAATCCAGCAGGTGA
The DNA here is from genome assembly GCF_028564815.1 of Eubalaena glacialis. NCBI lineage: Eukaryota > Metazoa > Chordata > Mammalia > Artiodactyla > Balaenidae > Eubalaena > Eubalaena glacialis. The sequence goes on along the minus strand of NC_083720.1, from coordinate 134,402,575 downwards.
ACCACTGGGTCTGTCACCTGAGAAGACCAGAATCGAGAAGACACAGGCTGCAAAAGCTGCACTGCAGCCTTATTCACAATAGCCAAGACAGTGAAGCTACCAAAATGTCCATCAACAGGTGAATGGATAAAAAGTAGTGGTCCATGTACACGATGGAATCTTAGCCATGGAAAACAATGAAACACTGCTCTTTGAGGCACCACAGATGAGCCTGGAGATAATCACAAGACATGAGGTAAGTCGGAAAGCAAAAGACCTCTATCCTATGATATCACTTATAGGCGTTATCTAATAACTGACACAAATGAACCTATTTCCACAGAGAAAGACACTCACAGACTTAGAAAACAAACTATGCTCATCTAAAAGGAAAGGTGGGGGGAATGGATCAATTAACATCAGTGTTACTATATGGATACAAATTCATATCATATACGTATATCAAAAAGACCGACCATATAGCAAAGGAGGTCTACGGAACACTCTGTAATATTTTACATGGGAAGAGGATCTGTACATGCATAGACATATATAATGTACAAATGAACCAGATATTGTAAACCTAGGACAAATAATATTCTAATCTATACCCCAATTAAAAAATTTAAAAAAAAGAAGTAATGAGACATACACTAATGGGGGTTTCTCCTAGCACATTCCATTCTAATTTACAACCTAGGAACACGACTTCCAGAAAGACTCTGCTGCCCTCGTACCCAGATTTGACAACGGAGAAATGCTGCCTCCTTGTGGCCGTTTCCCTTAACAGCAGCTTTAAACCCATTGCTAAAGGTCCCTAAATATTCACCAACGTTGCAGTTCTGTAAATGACACCTGCCCTCCAAAAAAGGCCTGGGGTCGAAAATCGAGTAATAAATTCAAAAGAGGGCAACCTTCCAAGAAGACAAATTCAAGACGTATATGGTACTCATACTTTTTTCTGTTTTTTTTTTCACAGAAAGGAAAAGGCGTGGAAAAATGTTGAATTTTAGGAATTTTTAAAGACATGCAAACCCAAATTAGAAAAACCTATCAGCTCACAGCAGTCAGAATGGCCATTAGCGAAAACGGTGCAAACAATAAATGCTGAAGGGATTGTGGAGAAATGCGTACCCTCGGTTCTAAGGGCCATGTGGTAAGAGCCACTAATGAAAACACAATGGAGGTGCTTTGAAAAGGGAAACATTGAGCTACCAGTCCATCAATCACACCTACTGCTGGGCCTATCTCCTGAGACAATGAGAATCAAAAAGTCACAGGCTGGCAATCCTGCACTCCAGCAATATTTACTATAGCCATCACTTGGAAGCAATGAAAATGTCCATCATCAGAGGAAGGAACCAAGAAGAAGTGGTCCATGTACACAATGGAATATTTCTCCAATAAAAACTATAAATTAAATTTAAAAAACAAACAAAAGGAAGGAGATATCAGCTTCTGTGGGTTTACCCGGGCACACTCAACTCTAATTTATAAGCGAGGAACACCGCTGGGCGGGAGGTCTGTTTCCCTAGTTACCAGAGTGGGGAACGTAGAAAGGATGCCGCCCTCAGGCCGTTACCTGCAAAAACAGCTGTAAAGCCTGTGCTAACGGTCACTTCATATGAACATGTACTGCAGGGCTGTAAGTGAAACCTGCCCTCAAAATATCTTGAGGGAAGTAATGGCCAAAACATTTTAAAATGTGACACATACTTGAAGCAAACACTTTGAAGAACTAAGCTGTAATCACAGTTTGAAAAATAAAACGGACATGCCTTAAAGGTCAATTTCAACGGAATATGACACACATGCAAATTCAACCACAAATTGGTATCAGCTCACACCAGTCAGAATCACCATCAGCAAGAAATCTATAAACAGTAAATGCTGATGGTGTTGTCTAGAAATGCATACCGCGAACTTTAAGAGGGACATAACCTGGAAAGAGCCACTAATGAGAACAGAATGGAGGGGCCTTTAAAAGGTAAACATTGAGCTCCCGTATGATCCAGCCGGCCCATTCCTGGACCTATAACCTAGGAAGACAGAATTGGAAAGACACAGGCAGGCAAATGTGCACTGCACAGTATTACAATAGCCAAGATATGGAAGTAACCAAAAAGTCCACCAACAGATGGGTGGACCAGGAAGAACTGCTACATGTCGAGATGGAATATTAGTTAGCGAAAGAATGAAACAATGCCATTTGCAGCACCATAGGTGAGTCTAGAAGTAATCACGCAACTTGTGGTAAGTGAGAAAGCGAAAGACACAGGTCCTATCATATCACTTATAGGTGTTACCTAAAATTCGATACCAATGAAGATATTTCCACAGAGAAGGGCAATCACAGGTTCATTAAATTTATGATTCACCAAATGGAAAGGTGTGAGGAGTAGATACATTCCGACATTGGGGTTAACAGAGATATACAAACACATGTGAAATATATAATCACCAAATACCTACGGAATACCAAGAGAGGACTACCCAATATTCTCTCATAATCTATATGGAAAAAGGATCCGACGAATAATAGATATATGTATATTTGTGAAAGAACCACATCTTGCACACCTAGAATAAACAAAACGTTGTAATCAAATTTGCTGTGATAAAAAATAAAAAAGAGTTAAAAATACGCATAAGAAGTAATGAGCCATAAACATAAAGGGCTTTTTCCTGGCACATTCCATTCTAATTTACAACCTACAACACGACTTCCATTAAGGCTCTGTTGCCCTAGTAACCAGATTTGGTAAAGGAGAAATGCTGCCGCCTTGCGGCCGTTTCCCACAAGAGCGGCTTTAAACCCACAGCTAATGGTCACTGAACATTCACAAGGACTTGGGGCAGTAAAGGACACCTGCCCTCCAAAATTGTGCTGAGGTGGGGAATGAACAAAAAAATCCAAAACAGGCAAATCTTTCAGGAAGATAGTATGAGGTGGTAAGTTTTACTCACTCTCTTTAAAGAAAAGGAAAATGGATCAAAGCTCAACCTCAGGAAGTATTAGACTCATGCAATCTAATCTACAAAAAGGTTTCAACTCTCCCCAGTCGACTGACCATCAGCAGAAGGTCTACAAACAATAAAGGCTGCAGGCGTTTTAGAGAACTCTGTACCCTCTACTTGCTGGTGAGATGTGAAAGGGTAACAGCCAATAATGAGAACAGAAAGGAGCTGCGTTGAAAAGTAAAAATTGAGGTACCATTCAATCCAGCAGGTGAACCACTGGGTCTGTCACCTGAGAAGACCAGAATCGAGAAGACACAGGCTGCAAAAGCTGCACTGCAGCCTTATTCACAATAGCCAAGACAGTGAAGCTACCAAAATGTCCATCAACAGGTGAATGGATAAAAAGTAGTGGTCCATGTACACGATGGAATATTAGCCATGGAAAACAATGAAACACTGCTCTTTGAGGCACCACAGATGAGCCTGGAGATAATCACAAGACATGAGGTAAGTCGGAAAGCAAAAGACCTCTATCCTATGATATCACTTATAGGCGTTATCTAATAACTGACACAAATGAACCTATTTCCACAGAGAAAGACACTCACAGACTTAGAAAACAAACTATGCTCATCTAAAAGGAAAGGTGGGGGGAATGGATCAATTAACATCAGTGTTACTATATGGATACAAATTCATATCATATACGTATATCAAAAAGACCGACCATATAGCAAAGGAGGTCTACGGAACACTCTGTAATATTTTACATGGGAAGAGGATCTGTACATGCATAGACATATATAATGTACAAATGAACCAGATATTGTAAACCTAGGACAAATAATATTCTAATCTATACCCCAATTAAAAAATTTAAAAAAAAGAAGTAATGAGACATACACTAATGGGGGTTTCTCCTAGCACATTCCATTCTAATTTACAACCTAGGAACACGACTTCCAGAAAGACTCTGCTGCCCTCGTACCCAGATTTGACAACGGAGAAATGCTGCCTCCTTGTGGCCGTTTCCCTTAGCAGCAGCTTTAAACCCATTGCTAAAGGTCCCTAAATATTCACCAACGTTGCAGTTCTGTAAATGACACCTGCCCTCCAAAAAAGGCCTGGGGTCGAAAATCGAGTAATAAATTCAAAAGAGGGCAACCTTCCAAGAAGACAATTTCAAGACGTATATGGTACTCATACTTTTTTCTGTTTTTTTTTCACAGAAAGGAAAAGGCGTGGAAAAATGTTGAATTTTAGGAATTTTTAAAGACATGCAAACCCAAATTAGAAAAACCTATCAGCTCACAGCAGTCAGAATGGCCATTAGCGAAAACGGTGCAAACAATAAATGCTGAAGGGATTGTGGAGAAATGCGTACCCTCGGTTCTAAGGGCCATGTGGTAAGAGCCACTAATGAAAACACAATGGAGGTGCTTTGAAAAGGGAAACATTGAGCTACCAGTCCATCAATCACACCCACTGCTGGGCCTATCTCCTGAGACAATGAGAATCAAAAAGTCACAGGCTGGCAATCCTGCACTCCAGCAATATTTACTATAGCCATCACTTGGAAGCAATGAAAATGTCCATCATCAGAGGAAGGAACCAAGAAGAAGTGGTCCATGTCCACAATGGAATATTTCTCCAATAAAAACTATAAATTAAATTTAAAAAACAAACAAAAGGAAGGAGATATCAGCTTCTGTGGGTTTACCCGGGCACATTCCACTCTAATTTATCAGCGAGGAACACCGCTGGCCGGAAGGTCTGTTTCCCTAGTTACCAGAGTGGGGAACGTAGAAAGGATGCCGCCCTCTGGCCGTTACCTGCAAAAGCAGCTGTAAAGCCTGTGCTAATGGTCACTTCATATGAACAAGTACTGCAGGGCTGTAAGTGAAAACTGCCCTCAAAGTGTCTTGAGGGAAGTAATGGCCAAAACATTTTAAAATGTGACACATACTTGAAGCAAACACTTTGAAGAACTAAGCTGTAATCACAGTTTGAAAAATAAAACGGACATGCCTTAAAGGTCAATTTCAACGGAATATGACACACATGCAAATTCAACCACAAAGAGGTATTAGCTCACACCAGTCAGAATCACCATCAGCAAGAAATGTATAAAAAATAAATGCTGAAGGTGTTGTGGAGAAATGCATACCGTGAACTTTAAGAGGGACATAACCTGGAAAGAGCCACTAATGAGAACAGAATGGAGGGGCCTTTAAAAGGTAAACATTGAGCTCCCGTATGATCCAGCCGGCCCATTCCTGGACCTATAACCTAGGAAGACAGAATTGGAAAGACACAGGCAGACAAATGTGCACTGCACAGTATTACAATAGCCAAGATATGGAAGTAACCAAAAAGTCCACCAACAGATGGGTGGACCAGGAAGAACTGCTACATGTCGAGATGGAATATTAGTTAGCGAAAGAATGAAACAATGCCATTTGCAGCACCATAGGTGAGTCTAGAAGTAATCACGCAACTTGTGGTAAGTGAGAAAGCGAAAGACACAGGTCCTATCATATCACTTATAGGTGTTACCTAAAATTCGATACCAATGAAGATATTTCCACAGAGAAGGGCAATCACAGGTTCATTAAACTTATGGTTCACCAAATGGAAAGGTGTGAGGAGTAGATACATTCCGACATTGGGGTTAACAGAGATATACAAACACATGTGAAATATATAATCACCAAATACCTACGGAATACCAAGAGAGGACTACCCAATATTCTCTCATAATCTATATGGAAAAAGGATCCGACGAATAATAGATATATGTATATTTGTGAAAGAACCACATCTTGCACACCTAGAATAAACAAAACGTTGTAATCAAATTTGCTGTGATAAAAAATAAAAAAGAGTTAAAAATACGCATAAGAAGTAATGAGCCATAAACATAAAGGGCTTTTTCCTGGCACATTCCATTCTAATTTACAACCTACAACACGACTTCCATTAAGGCTCTGTTGCCCTAGTAACCAGATTTGGTAAAGGAGAAATGCTGCCGCCTTGCGGCCGTTTCCCACAAGAGCGGCTTTAAACCCACAGCTAATGGTCACTGAACATTCACAAGGACTTGGGGCAGTAAAGGACACCTGCCCTCCAAAATTGTGCTGAGGTGGGGAATGAACAAAAAAATCCAAAACAGGCAAATCTTTCAGGAAGATAGTATGAGGTGGTAAGTTTTACTCACTCTCTTTAAAGAAAAGGAAAATGGATCAAAGCTCAGCCTCAGGAAGTATTAGACTCATGCAATCTAATCTACAAAAAGGTTTCAACTCTCCCCAGTCGACTGACCATCAGCAAAAGGTCTACAAACAATAAAGGCTGCAGGCGTTTTAGAGAACTCTGTACCCTCTACTTGCTGGTGAGATGTGAAAGGGTAACAGCCAATAATGAGAACAGAAAGGAGCTGCGTTGAAAAGTAAAAATTGAGGTACCATTCAATCCAGCAGGTGAACCACTGGGTCTGTCACCTGAGAAGACCAGAATCGAGAAGACACAGGCTGCAAAAGCTGCACTGCAGCCTTATTCACAATAGCCAAGACAGTGAAGCTACCAAAATGTCCATCAACAGGTGAATGGATAAAAAGTAGTGGTCCATGTACACGATGGAATATTAGCCATGGAAAACAATGAAACACTGCTCTTTGAGGCACCACAGATGAGCCTGGAGATAATCACAAGACATGAGGTAAGTCGGAAAGCAAAAGACCTCTATCCTATGATATCACTTATAGGCGTTATCTAATAACTGACACAAATGAACCTATTTCCACAGAGAAAGACACTCACAGACTTAGAAAACAAACTATGCTCATCTAAAAGGAAAGGTGGGGGGAATGGATCAATTAACATCAGTGTTACTATATGGATACAAATTCATATCATATACGTATATCAAAAAGACCGACCATATAGCAAAGGAGGTCTACGGAACACTCTGTAATATTTTACATGGGAAGAGGATCTGTACATGCATAGACATATATAATGTACAAATGAACCAGATATTGTAAACCTAGGACAAATAATATTCTAATCTATACCCCAATTAAAAAATTTAAAAAAAAGAAGTAATGAGACATACACTAATGGGGGTTTCTCCTAGCACATTCCATTCTAATTTACAACCTAGGAACACGACTTCCAGAAAGACTCTGCTGCCCTCTTACCCAGATTTGACAACGCAGAAATGCTGCCTCCTTGTGGCCGTTTCCCTTAACAGCAGCTTTAAACCCATTGCTAAAGGTCCCTAAATATTCACCAACGTTGCAGTTCTGTAAATGACACCTGCCCTCCAAAAAAGGCCTGGGGTCGAAAATCGAGTAATAAATTCAAAAGAGGGCAACCTTCCAAGAAGACAAATTCAAGACGTATATGGTACTCATACTTTTTTCTGTTTTTTTTTTCACAGAAAGGAAAAGGCGTGGAAAAATGTTGAATTTTAGGAATTTTTAAAGACATGCAAACCCAAATTAGAAAAACCTATCAGCTCACAGCAGTCAGAATGGCCATTAGCGAAAACGGTGCAAACAATAAATGCTGAAGGGATTGTGGAGAAATGCGTACCCTCGGTTCTAAGGGCCATGTGGTAAGAGCCACTAATGAAAACACAATGGAGGTGCTTTGAAAAGGGAAACATTGAGCTACCAGTCCATCAATCACACCCACTGCTGGGCCTATCTCCTGAGACAATGAGAATCAAAAAGTCACAGGCTGGCAATCCTGCACTCCAGCAATATTTACTATAGCCATCACTTGGAAGCAATGAAAATGTCCATCATCAGAGGAAGGAACCAAGAAGAAGTGGTCCATGTACACAATGGAATATTTCTCCAATAAAAACTATAAATTAAATTTAAAAAACAAACAAAAGGAAGGAGATATCAGCTTCTGTGGGTTTACCCGGGCACACTCAACTCTAATTTATAAGCGAGGAACACCGCTGGCCGGGAGGTCTGTTTCCCTAGTTACCAGAGTGGGGAACATAGAAAGGATGCCGCCCTCAGGCCGTTACCTGCAAAAACAGCTGTAAAGCCTGTGCTAACGGTCACTTCATATGAACATGTACTGCAGGGCTGTAAGTGAAACCTGCCCTCAAAATGTCTTGAGGGAAGTAATGGCCAAAACATTTTAAAATGTGACACATACTTGAAGCAAACACTTTGAAGAACTAAGCTGTAATCACAGTTTGAAAAATAAAACGGACATGCCTTAAAGGTCAATTTCAACGGAATATGACACACATGCAAATTCAACCACAAATTGGTATCAGCTCACACCAGTCAGAATCACCATCAGCAAGAAATCTATAAACAGTAAATGCTGAAGGTGTTGTCGAGAAATGCATACCGCGAACTTTAAGAGGGACATAACCTGGAAAGAGCCACTAATGAGAACAGAATGGAGGGGCCTTTAAAAGGTAAACATTGAGCTCCCGTATGATCCAGCCGGCCCATTCCTGGACCTATAACCTAGGAAGACAGAATTGGAAAGACACAGGCAGGCAAATGTGCACTGCACAGTATTACAATAGCCAAGATATGGAAGTAACCAAAAAGTCCACCAACAGATGGGTGGACCAGGAAGAACTGCTACATGTCGAGATGGAATATTAGTTAGCGAAAGAATGAAACAATGCCATTTGCAGCACCATAGGTGAGTCTAGAAGTAATCACGCAACTTGTGGTAAGTGAGAAAGCGAAAGACACAGGTCCTATCATATCACTTATAGGTGTTACCTAAAATTCGATACCAATGAAGATATTTCCACAGAGAAGGGCAATCACAGGTTCATTAAACTTATGGTTCACCAAATGGAAAGGTGTGAGGAGTAGATACATTCCGACATTGGGGTTAACAGAGATATACAAACACATGTGAAATATATAATCACCAAATACCTACGGAATACCAAGAGAGGACTACCCAATATTCTCTCATAATCTATATGGAAAAAGGATCCGACGAATAATAGATATATGTATATTTGTGAAAGAACCACATCTTGCACACCTAGAATAAACAAAACGTTGTAATCAAATTTGCTGTGATAAAAAATAAAAAAGAGTTAAAAATACGCATAAGAAGTAATGAGCCATAAACATAAAGGGCTTTTTCCTGGCACATTCCATTCTAATTTACAACCTACAACACGACTTCCATTAAGGCTCTGTTGCCCTAGTAACCAGATTTGGTAAAGGAGAAATGCTGCCGCCTTGCGGCCGTTTCCCACAAGAGCGGCTTTAAACCCACAGCTAATGGTCACTGAACATTCACAAGGACTTGGGGCAGTAAAGGACACCTGCCCTCCAAAATTGTGCTGAGGTGGGGAATGAACAAAAAAATTCAAAACAGGCAAATCTTTCAGGAAGATAGTATGAGGTGGTAAGTTTTACTCACTCTCTTTAAAGAAAAGGAAAATGGATAAAAGCTCAACCTCAGGAAGTATTAGACTCATGCAATCTAATCTACAAAAAGGTTTCAACTCTCCCCAGTCGACTGACCATCAGCAAAAGGTCTACAAACAATAAAGGCTGCAGGCGTGTTAGAGAACTCTGTACCCTCTACTTGCTGGTGAGATGTGAAAGGGTAACAGCCACTAATGAGAACAGAAAGGAGCTGCGTTGAAAAGTAAAAATTGAGGTACCATTCAATCCAGCAGGTGAACCACTGGGTCTGTCACCTGAGAAGACCAGAATCGAGAAGACACAGGCTGCAAAAGCTGCACTGCAGCCTTATTCACAATAGCCAAGACAGTGAAGTTACCAAAATGTCCATCAACAGGTGAATGGATAAAAAGTAGTGGTCCATGTACACGATGGAATATTAGCCATGGAAAACAATGAAACACTGCTCTTTGAGGCACCACAGATGAGCCTGGAGATAATCACAAGACATGAGGTAAGTCGGAAAGCAAAAGACCTCTATCCTATGATATCACTTATAGGCGTTATCTAATAACTGACACAAATGAACCTATTTCCACAGAGAAAGACACTCACAGACTTAGAAAACAAACTATGCTCATCTAAAAGGTAAGGTGGGGGGAATGGATCAATTAACATCAGTGTTACTATATGGATACAAATTCATATCATATACGTATATCAAAAAGACCAACCATATAGCAAGGGAGGTCTACGGAACACTCTGTAATATTTTACATGGGAAGAGGATCTGTACATGCATAGACATATATAATGTACAAATGAACCAGATATTGTAAACCTAGCACAATTAATATTCTAATCTATACCCCAATTAAAAAATTTTAAAAAAAAGAAGTAATGAGACATACACTAATGGGGGTTTCTCCTAGCACATTCCATTCTAATTTACAACCTAGGAACACGACTTCCAGAAAGACTCTGCTGCCCTAGTACCCAGATTTGACAACGGAGAAATGCTGCCTCCTTGTGGCCGTTTCCCTTAACAGCAGCTTTAAACCCATTGCTAAAGGTCCCTAAATATTCACCAACGTTGCAGTTCTGTAAATGACACCTGCCCTCCAAAAAAGGCCTGGGGTCGAAAATCGAGTAATAAATTCAAAAGAGGGCAACCTTCCAAGAAGACAATTTCAAGACGTATATGGTACTCATACTTTTTTCTGTTTTTTTTTCACAGAAAGGAAAAGGCGTGGGAAAATGTTGAATTTTAGGAATTTTTAAAGACATGCAAACCCAAATTAGAAAAACCTATCAGCTCACAGCAGTCAGAATGGCCATTAGCGAAAACGGTGCAAACAATAAATGCTGAAGGGATTGTGGAGAAATGCGTACCCTCGGTTCTAAGGGCCATGTGGTAAGAGCCACTAATGAAAACACAATGGAGGTGCTTTGAAAAGGGAAACATTGAGCTACCAGTCCATCAATCACACCCACTGCTGGGCCTATCTCCTGAGACAATGAGAATCAAAAAGTCACAGGCTGGCAATCCTGCACTCCAGCAATATTTACTATAGCCATCACTTGGAAGCAATGAAAATGTCCATCATCAGAGGAAGGAACCAAGAAGAAGTGGTCCATGTACACAATGGAATATTTCTCCAATAAAAACTATAAATTAAATTTAAAAAACAAACAAAAGGAAGGAGATATCAGCTTCTGTGGGTTTACCCGGGCACACTCAACTCTAATTTATAAGCGAGGAACACCGCTGGCCGGGAGGTCTGTTTCCCTAGTTACCAGAGTGGGGAACATAGAAAGGATGCCGCCCTCAGGCCGTTACCTGCAAAAACAGCTGTAAAGCCTGTGCTAATGGTCACTTCATATGAACATGTACTGCAGGGCTGTAAGTGAAAACTGCCCTCAAAATGTCTTGAGGGAAGTAATGGCCAAAACATTTTAAAATGTGACACATACTTGAAGCAAACACTTTGAAGAACTAAGCTGTAATCACAGTTTGAAAAATAAAACGGACATGCCTTAAAGGTCAATTTCAACGGAATATGACACACATGCAAATTCAACCACAAATTGGTATCAGCTCACTCCAGTCAGAATCACCATCAGCAAGAAATCTATAAACAATAAATGCTGATGGTGTTGTGGAGAAATGCATACCGTGAACTTTAAGAGGGACATAACCTGGAAAGAGCCACTAATGAGAACAGAATGGAGGGGCCTTTAAAAGGTAAACATTGAGCTCCCGTATGATCCAGCCGGCCCATTCCTGGACCTATAACCTAGGAAGACAGAATTGGAAAGACACAGGCAGGCAAATGTGCACTGCACAGTATTACAATAGCCAAGATATGGAAGTAACCAAAAAGTCCACCAACAGATGGGTGGACCAGGAAGAACTGCTACATGTCGAGATGGAATATTAGTTAGCGAAAGAATGAAACAATGCCATTTGCAGCACCATAGGTGAGTCTAGAAGTAATCACGCAACTTGTGGTAAGTGAGAAAGCGAAAGACACAGGTCCTATCATATCACTTATAGGTGTTACCTAAAATTCGATACCAATGAAGATATTTCCACAGAGAGGGGCAATCACAGGTTCTTTAAACTTATGGTTCACCAAATGGAAAGGTGTGAGGAGTAGATACATTCCGACATTGGGGTTAACAGAGATATACAAACACATGTGAAATATATAATCACCAAATACCTACGAATACCAAGAGAGGACTACCCAATATTCTCTCATAATCTACATGGAAAAAGGATGCGACGAATAATAGATATATGTATATTTGTGAAAGAACCACATCTTGCACACCTAGAATAAACAAAACGTTGTAATCAAATTTGCTGTGATAAAAAATAAAAAAGAGTTAAAAATACGCATAAGAAGTAATGAGCCATAAACATAAAGGGCTTTTTCCTGGCACATTCCATTCTAATTTACAACCTACAATACGACTTCCATTAAGGCTCTGCTGCCCTAGTAACCAGATTTGGTAAAGGAGAAATGCTGCCACCTTGCGGCCGTTTCCCACAAGAGCGGCTTTAAACCCACAACTAATGGTCACTGAACATTCACAAGGATTTGGGGCAGTAAAGGACACCTGCCCTCCAAAATTGTGCTGAGGTGGGGAATGAACAAAAAAATTCAAAACAGGCAAATCTTTCAGGAAGATAGTATGAGGTGGTAAGTTTTACTCACTCTCTTTAAAGAAAAGGAAAATGGATAAAAGCTCAACCTCAGGAAGTATTAGACTCATGCAATCTAATCTACAAAAAGGTTTCAACTCTCCCCAGTCGACTGACCATCAGCAAAAGGTCTACAAACAATAAAGGCTGCAGGCGTGTTAGAGAACTCTGTACCCTCTACTTGCTGGTGAGATGTGAAAGGGTAACAGCCACTAATGAGAACAGAAAGGAGCTGCGTTGAAAAGTAAAAATTGAGGTACCATTCAATCCAGCAGGTGAACCACTGGGTCTGTCACCTGAGAAGACCAGAATCGAGAAGAAACAGGCTGCAAAAGCTGCACTGCAGCCTTATTCACAATAGCCAAGACAGTGAAGCTACCAAAATGTCCATCAACAGGTGAATGGATAAAAAGTAGTGGTCCATGTACACGATGGAATCTTAGCCATGGAAAACAATGAAACACTGCTCTTTGAGGCACCACAGATGAGCCTGGAGATAATCACAAGACATGAGGTAAGTCGGAAAGCAAAAGACCTCTATCCTATGATATCATTTATAGGCGTTATGTAATAACTGACACAAATGAACCTATTTCCACAGAGAAAGACACTCACAGACTTAGAAAACAAACTATGCTCATCTAAAAGGAAAGGTGGGGGGAATGGATCAATTAACATCATTGTTACTATATGGATACAAATTCATATCATATACGTATATCAAAAACACCGACCATATAGCAAGGGAGGTCTACGGATCACTCTGTAATATTTTACATGGGAAGAGGATCTGTACATGCATAGACATATATAATGTACAAATGAACCAGATATTGTAAACCTAGCACAATTAATATTCTAATCTATACCCCAATTAAAAAATTTTAAAAAAAAGAAGTAATGAGACATACACTAATGGGGGTTTCTCCTAGCACATTCCATTCTAATTTACAACCTAGGAACACGACTTCCAGAAAGACTCTGCTGCCCTAGTACCCAGATTTGACAACGGAGAAATGCTGCCTCCTTGTGGCCGTTTCCCTTAACAGCAGCTTTAAACCCATTGCTAAAGGTCCCTAAATATTCACCAACGTTGCAGTTCTGTAAATGACACCTGCCCTCCAAAAAAGGCCTGGGGTCGAAAATCGAGTAATAAATTCAAAAGAGGGCAACCTTCCAAGAAGACAATTTCAAGACGTATATGGTACTCATACTTTTTTCTGTTTTTTTTTCACAGAAAGGAAAAGGCGTGGAAAAATGTTGAATTTTAGGAATTTTTAAAGACATGCAAACCCAAATTAGAAAAACCTATCAGCTCACAGCAGTCAGAATGGCCATTAGCGAAAACGGTGCAAACAATAAATGCTGAAGGGATTGTGGAGAAATGCGTACCCTCGGTTCTAAGGGCCATGTGGTAAGAGCCACTAATGAAAACACAATGGAGGTGCTTTGAAAAGGGAAACATTGAGCTACCAGTCCATCAATCACACCCACTGCTGGGCCTATCTCCTGAGACAATGAGAATCAAAAAGTCACAGGCTGGCAATCCTGCACTCCAGCAATATTTACTATAGCCATCACTTGGAAGCAATGAAAATGTCCATCATCAGAGGAAGGAACCAAGAAGAAGTGGTCCATGTACACAATGGAATATTTCTCCAATAAAAACTATAAATTAAATTTAAAAAACAAACAAAAGGAAGGAGATATCAGCTTCTGTGGGTTTACCCGGGCACACTCAACTCTAATTTATAAGCGAGGAACACCGCTGGCCGGGAGGTCTGTTTCCCTAGTTACCAGAGTGGGGAACGTAGAAAGGATGCCGCCCACAGGCCGTTACCTGCAAAAACAGCTGTAAAGCCTGTGCTAATGGTCACTTCATATGAACATGTACTGCAGGGCTGTAAGTGAAAACTGCCCTCAAAATGTCTTGAGGGAAGTAATGGCCAAAACATTTTAAAATGTGACACATACTTGAAGCAAACACTTTGAAGAACTAAGCTGTAATCACAGTTTGAAAAATAAAACGGACATGCCTTAAAGGTCAATTTCAACGGAATATGACACACATGCAAATTCAACCACAAATTGGTATCAGCTCACTCCAGTCAGAATCACCATCAGCAAGAAATCTATAAACAGTAAATGCTGATGGTGTTGTGGAGAAATGCATACCGTGAACTTTAAGAGGGACATAACCTGGAAAGAGCCACTAATGAGAACAGAAAGGAGGGGCCTTTAAAAGGTAAACATTGAGCTCCCGTATGATCCAGCCGGCCCATTCCTGGACCTATAACCTAGGAAGACAGAATTGGAAAGACACAGGCAGGCAAATGTGCACTGCACAGTATTACAATAGCCAAGATATGGAAGTAACCAAAAAGTCCACCAACAGATGGGTGGACCAGGAAGAACTGCTACATGTCGAGATGGAATATTAGTTAGCGAAAGAATGAAACAATGCCATTTGCAGCACCATAGGTGAGTCTAGAAGTAATCACGCAACTTGTGGTAAGTGAGAAAGCGAAAGACACAGGTCCTATCATATCACTTATAGGTGTTACCTAAAATTCGATACCAATGAAGATATTTCCACAGAGAAGGGCAATCACAGGTTCATTAAACTTATGGTTCACCAAATGGAAAGGTGTGAGGAGTAGATACATTCCGACATTGGGGTTAACAGAGATATACAAACACATGTGAAATATATAATCATCAAATACCTACGGAATACCAAGAGAGGACTACCCAATATTCTCTCATAATCTACATGGAATAAGGATCTGACGAATAATAGATATATGTATATTTGTGAAAGAACCACATCTTGCACACCTAGAATAAACAAAACGTTGTAATCAAATTTGCTGTGATAAAAAATAAAAAAGAGTTAAAAATACGCATAAGAAGTAATGAGCCATAACCATAAAGGGCTTTTTCCTGGCACATTCCATTGTAATTTACAACCTACAACAGGACTTCCATTAAGGCTCTGTTGCCCTAGTAACCAGATTTGGTAAAGGAGAAATGCTGCCACCTTGCGGCCGTTTCCCACAAGAGCGGCTTTAAACCCACAACTAATGGTCACTGAACATTCACAAGGACTTGGGGCACTAAAGGACACCTGCCCTCCAAAATTGTGCTGAGGTGGGGAATGAACAAAAAAATTCAAAACAGGCAAATCTTTCAGGAAGATAGTATGAGGTGGTAAGTTTTACTCACTCTCTTTAAAGAAAAGGAAAATGGATAAAAGCTCAACCTCAGGAAGTATTAGACTCATGCAATCTAATCTACAAAAAGGTTTCAACTCTCCCCAGTCGACTGACCATCAGCAAAAGGTCTACAAACAATAAAGGCTGCAGGCGTTTTAGAGAACTCTGTACCCTCTACTTGCTGGTGAGATGTGAAAGGGTAACAGCCAATAATGAGAACAGAAAGGAGCTGCGTTGAAAAGTAAAAATTGAGGTACCATTCAATCCAGCAGGTGAACCACTGGGTCTGTCACCTGAGAAGACCAGAATCGAGAAGACACAGGCTGCAAAAGCTGCACTGCACCCTCATTCACAATAGCCAAGACAGTGAAGCTCCCAAAATGTCCATCAACAGGTGAATGGATAAAAAGTAGTGGTCCATGTACACGATGGAATCTTAGCCATGGAAAACAATGAAACACTGCTCTTTGAGGCACCACAGATGAGCCTGGAGATAATCACAAGACATGAGGTAAGTCGGAAAGCAAAAGACCTCTATCCTATGATATCACTTATAGGCGTTATCTAATAACTGACACAAATGAACCTATTTCCACAGAGAAAGACACTCACAGACTTAGAAAACAAACTATGCTCATCTAAAAGGAAAGGTGGGGGGGAATGGATCAATTAACATCAGTGTTACTATATGGATACAAATTCATATCATATACGTATATCAAAAAGACCGACCCTATAGCAAGGGAGGTCTACGGAACACTCTGTAATATTTTACCTGGGAAGAGGATCTGTACATGCATAGACATATATAATGTACAAATGAACCAGATATTGTAAACCTAGGACAAATAATATTCTAATCTATACCCCAATTAAAAAATTTAAAAAAAAAGAAGTAATGAGACATACACTAATGGGGGTTTCTCCTAGCACATTCCATTCTAATTTACAACCTAGGAACACGACTTCCAGAAAGACTCTGCTGCCCTAGTACCCAGATTTGACAACGGAGAAATGCTGCCTCCTTGTGGCCGTTTCCCTTAACAGCAGCTTTAAACCCATTGCTAAAGGTCCCTAAATATTCACCAACGTTGCAGTTCTGTAAATGACACCTGCCCTCCAAAAAAGGCCTGGGGTCGAAAATCGAGTAATAAATTCAAAAGAGGGCAACCTTCCAAGAAGACAAATTCAAGACGTATATGGTACTCATACTTTTTTCTGTTTTTTTTTCACAGAAAGGAAAAGGCGTGGGAAAATGTTGAATTTTAGGAATTTTTAAAGACATGCAAACCCAAATTAGAAAAACCTATCAGCTCACAGCAGTCAGAATGGCCATTAGCGAAAACGGTGCAAACAATAAATGCTGAAGGGATTGTGGAGAAATGCGTACCCTCGGTTCTAAGGGCCATGTGGTAAGAGCCACTAATGAAAACAAAATGGAGGTGCTTTGAAAAGGGAAACATTGAGCTACCAGTCCATCAATCACACCCACTGCTGGGCCTATCTCCTGAGACAATGAGAATCAAAAAGTCACAAGCTGGCAATCCTGCACTCCAGCAATATTTACTATAGCCATCACTTGGAAGCAATGAAAATGTCCATCATCAGAGGAAGGAACCAAGAAGAAGTGGTCCATGTACACAATGGAATATTTCTCCAATAAAAACTATAAATTAAATTTAAAAAAACAAACAAAAGGAAGGAGATATCAGCTTCTGTGGGTTTACCCGGGCACATTCCACTCTAATTTATCAGTGAGGAACACCGCTGGCCGGGAGGTCTGTTTCCCTAGTTACCAGAGTGGGGATCGTAGAAAGGATGCCGCCCTCTGGCCGTTACCTGCAAAAGCAGCTGTAAAGCCTGTGCTAATGGTCACTTCATATGAACAAGTACTGCAGGGCTGTAAGTGAAACCTGCCCTCAAAATGTCTTGAGGGAAGTAATGGCCAAAACATTTTAAAATGTGACACATACTTGAAGCAAACACTTTGAAGAACTAAGCTGTAATCACAGTTTGAAAAATAAAACGGACATGCCTTACAGGCCAATTTCAACGGAATATGACACACATGCAGATTCAACCACAAATTGGTATCAGCTCACACCAGTCAGAATCGCCATCAGCAAGAAATCTATAAACAGTAAATGCTGAAGGTGTTGTGGAGAAATGCATACCGTGAACTTTAAGAGGGACATAACCTGGAAAGAGCCACTAATGAGAACAGAATGGAGGGGCCTTTAAAAGGTAAACATTGAGCTCCCGTATGATCCAGCCGGCCCATTCCTGGACCTATAACCTAGGAAGACAGAATTGGAAAGACACAGGCAGACAAATGTGCACTGCACAGTATTACAATAGCCAAGATATGGAAGTAACCAAAAAGTCCACCAACAGATGGGTGGACCAGGAAGAACTGCTACATGTCGAGATGGAATATTAGTTAGCGAAAGAATGAAACAATGCCATTTGCAGCACCATAGGTGAGTCTAGAAGTAATCACGCAACTTGTGGTAAGTGAGAAAGCGAAAGACACAGGTCCTATCATATCACTTATAGGTGTTACCTAAAATTCGATACCAATGAAGATATTTCCACAGAGAAGGGCAATCACAGGTTCATTAAACTTATGGTTCACCAAATGGAAAGGTGTGAGGAGTAGATACATTACGACATTGGGGTTAACAGAGATATACAAACACATGTGAAATATATAATCACCAAATACCTACGGAATACCAAGAGAGGACTACTCAATATTCTCTCATAATCTACATGGAAAAAGGATCCGACGAATAATAGATACATGTATATTTGTGAAAGAACCACATCTTGCACACCTAGAATAAACAAAACGTTGTAATCAAATTTGCTGTGATAAAAAATAAAAAAGAGTTAAAAATACGCATAAGAAGTAATGAGCCATAACCATGAAGGGCTTTTTCCCGGCACATTGCATTCTAATTTACAACCTACAACACGACTTCCATTAAGGCTCTGTTGCCCTAGTAACCAGATTTGGTAAAGGAGAAATGCTGCCGCCTTGCGGCCGTTTCCCACAAGAGCGGCTTTAAACCCACAGCTAATGGTCACTGAACATTCACAAGGACTTGGGGCAGTAAAGGACACCTGCCCTCCAAAATTGTGCTGAGGTGGGGAATGAACAAAAAAATTCAAAACAGGCAAATCTTTCAGGAAGATAGTATGAGGTGGTAAGTTTTACTCACTCTCTTTAAAGAAAAGGAAAATGGATAAAAGCTCAACCTCAGGAAGTATTAGACTCATGCAATCTAATCTACAAAAAGGTTTCAACTCTCCCCAGTCGACTGACCATCAGCAAAAGGTCTACAAACAATAAAGGCTGCAGGCGTTTTAGAGAACTCTGTACCCTCTACTTGCTGGTGAGATGTGAAAGGGTAACAGCCAATAATGAGAACAGAAAGGAGCTGCGTTGAAAAGGAAAAATTGAGGTACCATTCAATCCAGCAGGTGAACCACTGGGTCTGTCACCTGAGAAGACCAGAATCGAGAAGACACAGGCTGCAAAAGCTGCACTGCACCCTCATTCACAATAGCCAAGACAGTGAAGCTACCAAAATGTCCATCAACAGGTGAATGGATAAAAAGTAGTGGTCCATGTACACGATGGAATCTTAGCCATGGAAAACAATGAAACACTGCTCTTTGAGGCACCACAGATGAGCCTGGAGATAATCACAAGACATGAGGTAAGTCGGAAAGCAAAAGACCTCTATCCTATGATATCACTTATAGGCGTTATCTAATAACTGACACAAATGAACCTATTTCCACAGAGAAAGACACTCACAGACTTAGAAAACAAACTATGCTCATCTAAAAGGAAAGGTGGGGGGGAATGGATCAATTAACATCAGTGTTACTATATGGATACAAATTCATATCATATACGTATATCAAAAAGACCGACCCTATAGCAAGGGAGGTCTACGGAACACTCTGTAATATTTTACCTGGGAAGAGGATCTGTACATGCATAGACATATATAATGTACAAATGAACCAGATATTGTAAACCTAGGACAAATAATATTCTAATCTATACCCCAATTAAAAAATTAAAAAAAAAAGAAGTAATGAGACATACACTAATGGGGGTTTCTCCTAGCACATTCCATTCTAATTTACAACCTAGGAACACGACTTCCAGAAAGACTCTGCTGCCCTAGTACCCAGATTTGACAACGGAGAAATGCTGCCTCCTTGTGGCCGTTTCCCTTAACAGCAGCTTTAAACCCATTGCTAAAGGTCCCTAAATATTCACCAACGTTGCAGTTCTGTAAATGACACCTGCCCTCCAAAAAAGGCCTGGGGTCGAAAATCGAGTAATAAATTCAAAAGAGGGCAACCTTCCAAGAAGACAAATTCAAGACGTATATGGTACTCATACTTTTTTCTGTTTTTTTTTCACAGAAAGGAAAAGGCGTGGGAAAATGTTGAATTTTAGGAATTTTTAAAGACATGCAAACCCAAATTAGAAAAACCTATCAGCTCACAGCAGTCAGAATGGCCATTAGCGAAAACGGTGCAAACAATAAATGCCGAAGGGATTGTGGAGAAATGCGTACCCTCGGTTCTAAGGGCCATGTGGTAAGAGCCACTAATGAAAACACAATGGAGGTGCTTTGAAAAGGGAAACATTGAGCTACCAGTCCATCAATCACACCCACTGCTGGGCCTATCTCCTGAGACAATGAGAATCAAAAAGTCACAGGCTGGCAATCCTGCACTCCAGCAATATTTACTATAGCCATCACTTGGAAGCAATGAAAATGTCCATCATCAGAGGAAGGAACCAAGAAGAAGTGGTCCATGTACACAATGGAATATTTCTCCAATAAAAACTATAAATTAAATTTAAAAAACAAACAAAAGGAAGGAGATATCAGCTTCTGTGGGTTTACCCGGGCACATTCCACTCTAATTTATCAGGGAGGAACACCGCTGGCCGGTAGGTCTGTTTCCCTAGTTACCAGAGTGGGGATCGTAGAAAGGATGCCGCCCTCTGGCCGTTACCTGCAAAAGCAGCTGTAAAGCCTGTGCTAATGGTCACTTCATATGAACAAGTACTGCAGGGCTGTAAGTGAAACCTGCCCTCAAAATGTCTTGAGGGAAGTAATGGCCAAAACATTTTAAAATGTGACACATACTTGAAGCAAACACTTTGAAGAACTAAGGTGTAATCACAGTTTGAAAAATAAAACGGACATGCCTTACAGGCCAATTTCAACGGAATATGACACACATGCAGATTCAACCACAAATTGGTATCAGCTCACACCAGTCAGAATCGCCATCAGCAAGAAATCTATAAACAGTAAATGCTGAAGGTGTTGTGGAGAAATGCATACCGTGAACTTTAAGAGGGACATAACCTGGAAAGAGCCACTAATGAGAACAGAATGGAGGGGCCTTTAAAAGGTAAACATTGAGCTCCCGTATGATCCAGCCGGCCCATTCCTGGACCTATAACCTAGGAAGACAGAATTGGAAAGACACAGGCAGACAAATGTGCACTGCACAGTATTACAATAGCCAAGATATGGAAGTAACCAAAAAGTCCACCAACAGATGGGTGGACCAGGAAGAACTGCTACATGTCGAGATGGAATATTAGTTAGCGAAAGAATGAAACAGTGCCATTTGCAGCACCATAGGTGAGTCTAGAAGTAATCACGCAACTTGTGGTAAGTGAGAAAGCGAAAGACACAGGTCCTATCATATCACTTATAGGTGTTACCTAAAATTCGATACCAGTGAAGATATTTCCACAGAGAAGGGCAATCACAGGTTCATTAAACTTATGGTTCACCAAATGGAAAGGTGTGAGGAGTAGATACATTACGACATTGGGGTTAACAGAGATATACAAACACATGTGAAATATATAATCACCAAATACCTACGGAATACCAAGAGAGGACTACTCAATATTCTCTCATAATCTACATGGAAAAAGGATCCGACGAATAATAGATATATGTATATTTGTGAAAGAACCACATCTTGCACACCTAGAATAAACAAAACGTAATCAAATTTGCTGTGATAAAAAATAAAAAAGAGTTAAAAATACGCATAAGAAGTAATGAGCCATAAACATCAAGGGCTTTTTCCTGGCACATTCCATTCTAATTTACAACCTACAACACGACTTCCATTAAGGCTCTGTTGCCCTAGTAACCAGATTTGGTAAAGGAGAAATGCTGCCGCCTTGCAGCCGTTTCCCACAAGAGCGGCTTTAAACCCACAGCTAATGGTCACTGAACATTCACAAGGACTTGGGGCAGTAAAGGACACCTGCCCTCCAAAATTGTGCTGAGGTGGGGAATGAACAAAAAAATTCAAAACAGGCAAATCTTTCAGGAAGATAGTATGAGGTGGTAAGTTTTACTCACTCTCTTTAAAGAAAAGGAAAATGGATAAAAGCTCAACCTCAGGAAGTATTAGACTCATGCAATCTAATCTACAAAAAGGTTTCAACTCTCCCCAGTCGACTGACCATCAGCAAAAGGTCTACAAACAATAAAGGCTGCAGGCGTTTTAGAGAACTCTGTACCCTCTACTTGCTGGTGAGATGTGAAAGGGTAACAGCCAATAATGAGAACAGAAAGGAGCTGCGTTGAAAAGTAAAAATTGAGGTACCATTCAATCCAGCAGGTGAACCACTGGGTCTGTCACCTGAGAAGACCAGAATCGAGAAGACACAGGCTGCAAAAGCTGCACTGCAGCCTCATTCACAATAGCCAAGACAGTGAAGCTACCAAAATGTCCATCAACAGGTGAATGGATAAAAAGTAGTGGTCCATGTACACGATGGAATCTTAGCCATGGAAAACAATGAAACACTGCTCTTTGAGGCACCACAGATGAGCCTGGAGATAATCACAAGACATGAGGTAAGTCGGAAAGCAAAAGACCTCTATCCTATGATATCACTTATAGGCGTTATCTAATAACTGACACAAATGAACCTATTTCCACAGAGAAAGACACTCACAGACTTAGAAAACAATCTATGCTCATCTAAAAGGAAAGGTGGGGGGAATGGATCAATTAACATCAGTGTTACTATATGGATACAAATTCATATCATATACGTATATCAAAAAGACCGACCCTATAGCAAGGGAGGTCTACGGAACACTCTGTAATATTTTACCTGGGAAGAGGATCTGTACATGCATAGACATATATAATGTACAAATGAACCAGATATTGTAAACCTAGGACAAATAATATTCTAATCTATACCCCAATTAAAAAATTTAAAAAAAAAGAAGTAATGAGACATACACTAATGGGGGTTTCTCCTAGCACATTCCATTCTAATTTACAACCTAGGAACACGACTTCCAGAAAGACTCTGCTGCCCTAGTACCCAGATTTGACAACGGAGAAATGCTGCCTCCTTGTGGCCGTTTCCCTTAACAGCAGCTTTAAACCCATTGCTAAAGGTCCCTAAATATTCACCAACGTTGCAGTTCTGTAAATGACACCTGCCCTCCAAAAAAGGCCTGGGGTCGAAAATCGAGTAATAAATTCAAAAGAGGGCAACCTTCCAAGAAGACAAATTCAAGACGTATATGGTACTCATACTTTTTTCTGTTTTTTTTTCACAGAAAGGAAAAGGCGTGGGAAAATGTTGAATTTTAGGAATTTTTAAAGACATGCAAACCCAAATTAGAAAAACCTATCAGCTCACAGCAGTCAGAATGGCCATTAGCGAAAACGGTGCAAACAATAAATGCTGAAGGGATTGTGGAGAAATGCGTACCCTCGGTTCTAAGGGCCATGTGGTAAGAGCCACTAATGAAAACACAATGGAGGTGCTTTGAAAAGGGAAACATTGAGCTACCAGTCCATCAATCACACCCACTGCTGGGCCTATCTCCTGAGAAAATGAGAATCAAAAAGTCACAGGCTGGCAATCCTGCACTCCAGCAATATTTACTATAGCCATCACTTGGAAGCAATGAAAATGTCCATCATCAGAGGAAGGAACCAAGAAGAAGTGGTCCATGTACACAATGGAATATTTCTCCAATAAAAACTATAAATTAAATTTAAAAAACAAACAAAAGGAAGGAGATATCAGCTTCTGTGGGTTTACCCGGGCACATTCCACTCTAATTTATCAGCGAGGAACACCGCTGGCCGGGAGGTCTGTTTCCCTAGTTACCAGAGTGGGGATCGTAGAAAGGATGCCGCCCTCTGGCCGTTACCTGCAAAAGCAGCTGTAAAGCCTGTGCTAATGGTCACTTCATATGAACAAGTACTGCAGGGCTGTAAGTGAAACCTGCCCTCAAAATGTCTTGAGGGAAGTAATGGCCAAAACATTTTAAAATGTGACACATACTTGAAGCAAACACTTTGAAGAACTAAGCTGTAATCACAGTTTGAAAAATAAAACGGACTTGCCTTACAGGCCAATTTCAACGGAATATGACACACATGCAGATTCAACCACAAATTGGTATCAGCTCACACCAGTCAGAATCGCCATCAGCAAGAAATCTATAAACAGTAAATGCTGAAGGTGTTGTGGAGAAATGCATACCGTGAACTTTAAGAGGGACATAACCTGGAAAGAGCCACTAATGAGAACAGAATGGAGGGGCCTTTAAAAGGTAAACATTGAGCTCCCGTATGATCCAGCCGGCCCATTCCTGGACCTATAACCTAGGAAGACAGAATTGGAAAGACACAGGCAGACAAATGTGCACTGCACAGTATTACAATAGCCAAGATATGGAAGTAACCAAAAAGTCCACCAACAGATGGGTGGACCAGGAAGAACTGCTACATGTAGAGATGGAATATTAGTTAGCGAAAGAATGAAACAATGCCATTTGCAGCACCATAGGTGAGTCTAGAAGTAATCACGCAACTTGTGGTAAGTGAGAAAGCGAAAGACACAGGTCCTATCATATCACTTATAGGTGTTACCTAAAATTCGATACCAGTGAAGATATTTCCACAGAGAAGGGCAATCACAGGTTCATTAAACTTATGGTTCACCAAATGGAAAGGTGTGAGGAGTAGATACATTCCGACATTGGGGTTAACAGAGATATACAAACACATGTGAAATATATAATCACCAAATACCTACGGAATACCAAGAGAGGACTACTCAATATTCTCTCATAATCTACATGGAAAAAGGATCCGACGAATAATAGATATATGTATATTTGTGAAAGAACCACATCTTGCACACCTAGAATAAACAAAACGTAATCAAATTTGCTGTGATAAAAAATAAAAAAGAGTTAAAAATACGCATAAGAAGTAATGAGCCATAACCATAAAGGGCTTTTTCCCGGCACATTCCATTCTAAGTTACAACCTACAACACGACTTCCATTAAGGCTCTGTTGCCCTAGTAACCAGATTTGGTAAAGGAGAAATGCTGCCGCCTTGCGGCCGTTTCCCACAAGAGCGGCTTTAAACCCACAGCTAATGGTCACTGAACATTCACAAGGACTTGGGGCAGTAAAGGACACCTGCCCTCCAAAATTGTGCTGAGGTGGGGAATGAACAAAAAAATTCAAAACAGGCAAATCTTTCAGGAAGATAGTATGAGGTGGTAAGTTTTACTCACTCTCTTTAAAGAAAAGGAAAATGGATAAAAGCTCAACCTCAGGAAGTATTAGACTCATGCAATCTAATCTACAAAAAGTTTCAACTCTCCCCATTCGACTGACCATCAGCAAAAGGTCTACAAACAATAAAGGCTGCAGGCGTTTTAGAGAACTCTGTACCCTCTACTTGCTGGTGAGATGTGAAAGGGTAACAGCCAATAATGAGAACAGAAAGGAGCTGCGTTGAAAAGTAAAAATTGAGGTACCATTCAATCCAGCAGGTGAACCACTGGGTCTGTCACCTGAGAAGACCAGAATCGAGAAGACACAGGCTGCAAAAGCTGCACTGCAGCCTCATTCACAATAGCCAAGACAGTGAAGCTACCAAAATGTCCATCAACAGGTGAATGGATAAAAAGTAGTGGTCCATGTACACGATGGAATCTTAGCCATGGAAAACAATGAAACACTGCTCTTTGAGGCACCACAGATGAGCCTGGAGATAATCACAAGACATGAGGTAAGTCGGAAAGCAAAAGACCTCTATCCTATGATATCACTTATAGGCGTTATCTAATAACTGACACAAATGAACCTATTTCCACAGAGAAAGACACTCACAGACTTAGAAAACAATCTATGCTCATCTAAAAGGAAAGGTGGGGGGAATGGATCAATTAACATCAGTGTTACTATATGGATACAAATTCATATCATATACGTATATCAAAAAGACCGACCCTATAGCAAGGGAGGTCTACGGAACACTCTGTAATATTTTACCTGGGAAGAGGATCTGTACATGCATAGACATATATAATGTACAAATGAACCAGATATTGTAAACCTAGGACAAATAATATTCTAATCTATACCCCAATTAAAAAATTTAAAAAAAAAGAAGTAATGAGACATACACTAATGGGGGTTTCTCCTAGCACATTCCATTCTAATTTACAACCTAGGAACACGACTTCCAGAAAGACTCTGCTGCCCTCGTACCCAGATTTGACAACGGAGAAATGCTGCCTCCTTGTGGCCGTTTCCCTTAACAGCAGCTTTAAACCCATTGCTAAAGGTCCCTAAATATTCACCAACGTTGCAGTTCTGTAAATGACACCTGCCCTCCAAAAAAGGCCTGGGGTCGAAAATCGAGTAATAAATTCAAAAGAGGGCAACCTTCCAAGAAGACAAATTCAAGACGTATATGGTACTCATACTTTTTTCTGTTTTTTTTTCACAGAAAGGAAAAGGCGTGGGAAAATGTTGAATTTTAGGAATTTTTAAAGACATGCAAACCCAAATTAGAAAAACCTATCAGCTCACAGCAGTCAGAATGGCCATTAGCGAAAACGGTGCAAACAATAAATGCTGAAGGGATTGTGGAGAAATGCGTACCCTCGGTTCTAAGGGCCATGTGGTAAGAGCCACTAATGAAAACACAATGGAGGTGCTTTGAAAAGGGAAACATTGAGCTACCAGTCCATCAATCACATCCACTGCTGGGCCTATCTCCTGAGAAAATGAGAATCAAAAAGTCACAGGCTGGCAATCCTGCACTCCAGCAATATTTACTATAGCCATCACTTGGAAGCAATGAAAATGTCCATCATCAGAGGAAGGAACCAAGAAGAAGTGGTCCATGTACACAATGGAATATTTCTCCAATAAAAACTATAAATTAAATTTAAAAAACAAACAAAAGGAAGGAGATATCAGCTTCTGTGGGTTTACCCGGGCACATTCCACTCTAATTTATCAGCGAGGAACACCGCTGGCCGGGAGGTCTGTTTCCCTAGTTACCAGAGTGGGGATCGTAGAAAGGATGCCGCCCTCTGGCCGTTACCTGCAAAAGCAGCTGTAAAGCCTGTGCTAATGGTCACTTCATATGAACAAGTACTGCAGGGCTGTAAGTGAAACCTGCCCTCAAAATGTCTTGAGGGAAGTAATGGCCAAAACATTTTAAAATGTGACACATACTTGAAGCAAACACTTTGAAGAACTAAGCTGTAATCACAGTTTGAAAAATAAAACGGACATGCCTTACAGGCCAATTTCAACGGAATATGACACACATGCAGATTCAACCACAAATTGGTATCAGCTCACACCAGTCAGAATCGCCATCAGCAAGAAATCTATAAACAGTAAATGCTGAAGGTGTTGTGGAGAAATGCATACCGTGAACTTTAAGAGGGACATAACCTGGAAAGAGCCACTAATGAGAACAGAATGGAGGGGCCTTTAAAAGGTAAACATTGAGCTCCCGTATGATCCAGCCGGCCCATTCCTGGACCTATAACCTAGGAAGACAGAATTGGAAAGACACAGGCAGACAAATGTGCACTGCACAGTATTACAATAGCCAAGATATGGAAGTAACCAAAAAGTCCACCAACAGATGGGTGGACCAGGAAGAACTGCTACATGTCGAGATGGAATATTAGTTAGCGAAAGAATGAAACAATGCCATTTGCAGCACCATAGGTGAGTCTAGAAGTAATCACGCAACTTGTGGTAAGTGAGAAAGCGAAAGACACAGGTCCTATCATATCACTTATAGGTGTTACCTAAAATTCGATACCAATGAAGATATTTCCACAGAGAAGGGCAATCACAGGTTCATTAAACTTATGGTTCACCAAATGGAAAGGTGTGAGGAGTAGATACATTCCGACATTGGGGTTAACAGAGATATACAAACACATGTGAAATATATAATCACCAAATACCTACGGAATACCAAGAGAGGACTACTCAATATTCTCTCATAATCTACATGGAAAAAGGATCCGACGAATAATAGATATATGTATATTTGTGAAAGAACCACATCTTGCACACCTAGAATAAACAAAACGTTGTAATCAAATTTGCTGTGATAAAAAATAAAAAAGAGTTAAAAATACGCATAAGAAGTAATGAGCCATAACCATAAAGGGCTTTTTCCCGGCACATTCCATTCTAATTTACAACCTACAACACGACTTCCATTAAGGCTCTGTTGCCCTAGTAACCAGATTTGGTAAAGGAGAAATGCTGCCGCCTTGCGGCCGTTTCCCACAAGAGCGGCTTTAAACCCACAGCTAATGGTCACTGAACATTCACAAGGACTTGGGGCAGTAAAGGACACCTGCCCTCCAAAATTGTGCTGAGGTGGGGAATGAACAAAAAAATTCAAAACAGGCAAATCTTTCAGGAAGATAGTATGAGGTGGTAAGTTTTACTCACTCTCTTTAAAGAAAAGGAAAATGGATAAAAGCTCAACCTCAGGAAGTATTAGACTCATGCAATCTAATCTACAAAAAGGTTTCAACTCTCCCCAGTCGACTGACCATCAGCAAAAGGTCTACAAACAATAAAGGCTGCAGGCGTTTTAGAGAACTCTGTACCCTCTACTTGCTGGTGAGATGTGAAAGGGTAACAGCCAATAATGAGAACAGAAAGGAGCTGCGTTGAAAAGTAAAAATTGAGGTACCATTCAATCCAGCAGGTGAACCACTGGGTCTGTCACCTGAGAAGACCAGAATCGAGAAGACACAGGCTGCAAAAGCTGCACTGCAGCCTCATTCACAATAGCCAAGACAGTGAAGCTACCAAAATGTCCA
Organism: Eubalaena glacialis; assembly: GCF_028564815.1. Lineage (NCBI taxonomy): Eukaryota > Metazoa > Chordata > Mammalia > Artiodactyla > Balaenidae > Eubalaena > Eubalaena glacialis. The sequence goes on along the minus strand of NC_083720.1, from coordinate 134,373,562 downwards.
TCAACAGGTGAATGGATAAAAAGTAGTGGTCCATGTACACGATGGAATCTTAGCCATGGAAAACAATGAAACACTGCTCTTTGAGGCACCACAGATGAGCCTGGAGATAATCACAAGACATGAGGTAAGTCGGAAAGCAAAAGACCTCTATCCTATGATATCACTTATAGGCGTTATCTAATAACTGACACAAATGAACCTATTTCCACAGAGAAAGACACTCACAGACTTAGAAAACAATCTATGCTCATCTGAAAGGAAAGGTGGGGGGAATGGATCAATTAACATCAGTGTTACTATATGGATACAAATTCATATCATATACGTATATCAAAAAGACCGACCCTATAGCAAGGGAGGTCTACGGAACACTCTGTAATATTTTACCTGGGAAGAGGATCTGTACATGCATAGACATATATAATGTACAAATGAACCAGATATTGTAAACCTAGGACAAATAATATTCTAATCTATACCCCAATTAAAAAATTTAAAAAAAAAGAAGTAATGAGACATACACTAATGGGGGTTTCTCCTAGCACATTCCATTCTAATTTACAACCTAGGAACACGACTTCCAGAAAGACTCTGCTGCCCTAGTACCCAGATATGACAACGGAGAAATGCTGCCTCCTTGTGGCCGTTTCCCTTAACAGCAGCTTTAAACCCATTGCTAAAGGTCCCTAAATATTCACCAACGTTGCAGTTCTGTAAATGACACCTGCCCTCCAAAAAAGGCCTGGGGTCGAAAATCGAGTAATAAATTCAAAAGAGGGCAACCTTCCAAGAAGACAAATTCAAGACGTATATGGTACTCATACTTTTTTCTGTTTTTTTTTCACAGAAAGGAAAAGGCGTGGGAAAATGTTGAATTTTAGGAATTTTTAAAGACATGCAAACCCAAATTAGAAAAACCTATCAGCTCACAGCAGTCAGAATGGCCATTAGCGAAAACGGTGCAAACAATAAATGCTGAAGGGATTGTGGAGAAATGCGTACCCTCGGTTCTAAGGGCCATGTGGTAAGAGCCACTAATGAAAACACAATGGAGGTGCTTTGAAAAGGGAAACATTGAGCTACCAGTCCATCAATCACACCCACTGCTGGGCCTATCTCCTGAGAAAATGAGAATCAAAAAGTCACAGGCTGGCAATCCTGCACTCCAGCAATATTTACTATAGCCATCACTTGGAAGCAATGAAAATGTCCATCATCAGAGGAAGGAACCAAGAAGAAGTGGTCCATGTACACAATGGAATATTTCTCCAATAAAAACTATAAATTAAATTTAAAAAACAAACAAAAGGAAGGAGATATCAGCTTCTGTGGGTTTACCCGGGCACATTCCACTCTAATTTATCAGCGAGGAACACCGCTGGCCGGGAGGTCTGTTTCCCTAGTTACCAGAGTGGGGATCGTAGAAAGGATGCCGCCCTCTGGCCGTTACCTGCAAAAGCAGCTGTAAAGCCTGTGCTAATGGTCACTTCATATGAACAAGTACTGCAGGGCTGTAAGTGAAACCTGCCCTCAAAATGTCTTGAGGGAAGTAATGGCCAAAACATTTTAAAATGTGACACATACTTGAAGCAAACACTTTGAAGAACTAAGCTGTAATCACAGTTTGAAAAATAAAACGGACATGCCTTACAGGCCAATTTCAACGGAATATGACACACATGCAGATTCAACCACAAATTGGTATCAGCTCACACCAGTCAGAATCGCCATCAGCAAGAAATCTATAAACAGTAAATGCTGAAGGTGTTGTGGAGAAATGCATACCGTGAACTTTAAGAGGGACATAACCTGGAAAGAGCCACTAATGAGAACAGAATGGAGGGGCCTTTAAAAGGTAAACATTGAGCTCCCGTATGATCCAGCCGGCCCATTCCTGGACCTATAACCTAGGAAGACAGAATTGGAAAGACACAGGCAGACAAATGTGCACTGCACAGTATTACAATAGCCAAGATATGGAAGTAACCAAAAAGTCCACCAACAGATGGGTGGACCAGGAAGAACTGCTACATGTCGAGATGGAATATTAGTTAGCGAAAGAATGAAACAATGCCATTTGCAGCACAATAGGTGAGTCTAGAAGTAATCACGCAACTTGTGGTAAGTGAGAAAGCGAAAGACACAGGTCCTATCATATCACTTATAGTTGTTACCTAAAATTCGATACCAGTGAAGATATTTCCACAGAGAAGGGCAATCACAGGTTCATTAAACTTATGGTTCACCAAATGGAAAGGTGTGAGGAGTAGATACATTACGACATTGGGGTTAACAGAGATATACAAACACATGTGAAATATATAATCACCAAATACCTACGGAATACCAAGAGAGGACTACTCAATATTCTCTCATAATCTACATGGAAAAAGGATCCGACGAATAATAGATATATGTATATTTGTGAAAGAACCACATCTTGCACACCTAGAATAAACAAAACGTAATCAAATTTGCTGTGATAAAAAATAAAAAAGAGTTAAAAATACGCATAAGAAGTAATGAGCCATAAACATCAAGGGCTTTTTCCTGGCACATTCCATTCTAATTTACAACCTACAACACGACTTCCATTAAGGCTCTGTTGCCCTAGTAACCAGATTTGGTAAAGGAGAAATGCTGCCGCCTTGCAGCCGTTTCCCACAAGAGCGGCTTTAAACCCACAGCTAATGGTCACTGAACATTCACAAGGACTTGGGGCAGTAAAGGACACCTGCCCTCCAAAATTGTGCTGAGGTGGGGAATGAACAAAAAAATTCAAAACAGGCAAATCTTTCAGGAAGATAGTATGAGGTGGTAAGTTTTACTCACTCTCTTTAAAGAAAAGGAAAATGGATAAAAGCTCAACCTCAGGAAGTATTAGACTCATGCAATCTAATCTACAAAAAGGTTTCAACTCTCCCCAGTCGACTGACCATCAGCAAAAGGTCTACAAACAATAAAGGCTGCAGGCGTTTTAGAGAACTCTGTACCCTCTACTTGCTGGTGAGATGTGAAAGGGTAACAGCCAATAATGAGAACAGAAAGGAGCTGCGTTGAAAAGGAAAAATTGAGGTACCATTCAATCCAGCAGGTGAACCACTGGGTCTGTCACCTGAGAAGACCAGAATCGAGAAGACACAGGCTGCAAAAGCTGCACTGCAGCCTCATTCACAATAGCCAAGACAGTGAAGCTACCAAAATGTCCATCAACAGGTGAATGGATAAAAAGTAGTGGTCCATGTACACGATGGAATCTTAGCCATGGAAAACAATGAAACACTGCTCTTTGAGGCACCACAGATGAGCCTGGAGATAATCACAAGACATGAGGTAAGTCGGAAAGCAAAAGACCTCTATCCTATGATATCACTTATAGGCGTTATCTAATAACTGACACAAATGAACCTATTTCCACAGAGAAAGACACTCACAGACTTAGAAAACAATCTATGCTCATCTAAAAGGAAAGGTGGGGGGAATGGATCAATTAACATCAGTGTTACTATATGGATACAAATTCATATCAAATACGTATATCAAAAAGACCGACCCTATAGCAAGGGAGGTCTACGGAACACTCTGTAATATTTTACCTGGGAAGAGGATCTGTACATGCATAGACATATATAATGTACAATTGAACCAGATATTGTAAACCTAGGACAAATAATATTCTAATCTATACCCCAATTAAAAAATTTAAAAAAAAAGAAGTAATGAGACATACACTAATGGGGGTTTCTCCTAGCACATTCCATTCTAATTTACAACCTAGGAACACGACTTCCAGAAAGACTCTGCTGCCCTAGTACCCAGATTTGACAACGGAGAAATGCTGCCTCCTTGTGGCCGTTTCCCTTAACAGCAGCTTTAAACCCATTGCTAAAGGTCCCTAAATATTCACCAACGTTGCAGTTCTGTAAATGACACCTGCCCTCCAAAAAAGGCCTGGGGTCGAAAATCGAGTAATAAATTCAAAAGAGGGCAACCTTCCAAGAAGACAAATTCAAGACGTATATGGTACTCATACTTTTTTCTGTTTTTTTTTCACAGAAAGGAAAAGGCGTGGGAAAATGTTGAATTTTAGGAATTTTTAAAGACATGCAAACCCAAATTAGAAAAACCTATCAGCTCACAGCAGTCAGAATGGCCATTAGCGAAAACGGTGCAAACAATAAATGCTGAAGGGATTGTGGAGAAATGCGTACCCTCGGTTCTAAGGGCCATGTGGTAAGAGCCACTAATGAAAACACAATGGAGGTGCTTTGAAAAGGGAAACATTGAGCTACCAGTCCATCAATCACACCCACTGCTGGGCCTATCTCCTGAGAAAATGAGAATCAAAAAGTCACAGGCTGGCAATCCTGCACTCCAGCAATATTTACTATAGCCATCACTTGGAAGCAATGAAAATGTCCATCATCAGAGGAAGGAACCAAGAAGAAGTGGTCCATGTACACAATGGAATATTTCTCCAATAAAAAATATAAATTAAATTTAAAAAAACAAACAAAAGGAAGGAGATATCAGCTTCTGTGGGTTTACCCGGGCACATTCCACTCTAATTTATCAGCGAGGAACACCGCTGGCCGGGAGGTCTGTTTCCCTAGTTACCAGAGTGGGGATCGTAGAAAGGATGCCGCCCTCTGGCCGTTACCTGCAAAAGCAGCTGTAAAGCCTGTGCTAATGGTCACTTCATATGAACAAGTACTGCAGGGCTGTAAGTGAAACCTGCCCTCAAAATGTCTTGAGGGAAGTAATGGCCAAAACATTTTAAAATGTGACACATACTTGAAGCAAACACTTTGAAGAACTAAGCTGTAATCACAGTTTGAAAAATAAAACGGACATGCCTTACAGGCCAATTTCAACGGAATATGACACACATGCAGATTCAACCACAAATTGGTATCAGCTCACACCAGTCAGAATCGCCATCAGCAAGAAATCTATAAACAGTAAATGCTGAAGGTGTTGTGGAGAAATGCATACCGTGAACTTTAAGAGGGACATAACCTGGAAAGAGCCACTAATGAGAACAGAATGGAGGGGCCTTTAAAAGGTAAACATTGAGCTCCCATATGATCCAGCCGGCCCATTCCTGGACCTATAACCTAGGAAGACAGAATTGGAAAGACACAGGCAGACAAATGTGCACTGCACAGTATTACAATAGCCAAGATATGGAAGTAACCAAAAAGTCCACCAACAGATGGGTGGACCAGGAAGAACTGCTACATGTCGAGATGGAATATTAGTTAGCGAAAGAATGAAACAGTGCCATTTGCAGCACCATAGGTGAGTCTAGAAGTAATCACGCAACTTGTGGTAAGTGAGAAAGCGAAAGACACAGGTCCTATCATATCACTTATAGGTGTTACCTAAAATTCGATACCAATGAAGATATTTCCACAGAGAAGGGCAATCACAGGTTCATTAAACTTATGGTTCACCAAATGGAAAGGTGTGAGGAGTAGATACATTACGACATTGGGGTTAACAGAGATATACAAACACATGTGAAATATATAATCACCAAATACCTACGGAATACCAAGAGAGGACTACTCAATATTCTCTCATAATCTACATGGAAAAAGGATCCGACGAATAATAGATATATGTATATTTGTGAAAGAACCACATCTTGCACACCTAGAATAAACAAAACATTGTAATCAAAGTTGCTGTGATAAAAAATAAAAAAGAGTTAAAAATACGCATAAGAAGTAATGAGCCATAACCATAAAGGGCTTTTTCCCGGCACATTCCATTCTAATTTACAACCTACAACACGACTTCCATTAAGGCTCTGTTGCCCTAGTAACCAGATTTGGTAAAGGAGAAATGCTGCCGCCTTGCGGCCGTTTCCCACAAGAGCGGCTTTAAACCCACAGCTAATGGTCACTGAACATTCACAAGGACTTGGGGCAGTAAAGGACACCTGCCCTCCAAAATTGTGCTGAGGTGGGGAATGAACAAAAAAATTCAAAACAGGCAAATCTTTCAGGAAGATAGTATGAGGTGGTAAGTTTTACTCACTCTCTTTAAAGAAAAGGAAAATGGATAAAAGCTCAACCTCAGGAAGTATTAGACTCATGCAATCTAATCTACAAAAAGGTTTCAACTCTCCCCAGTCGACTGACCATCAGCAAAAGGTCTACAAACAATAAAGGCTGCAGGCGTTTTAGAGAACTCTGTACCCTCTACTTGCTGGTGAGATGTGAAAGGGTAACAGCCAATAATGAGAACAGAAAGGAGCTGCGTTGAAAAGTAAAAATTGAGGTACCATTCAATCCAGCAGGTGAACCACTGGGTCTGTCACCTGAGAAGACCAGAATCGAGAAGACACAGGCTGCAAAAGCTGCACTGCAGCCTCATTCACAATAGCCAAGACAGTGAAGCTACCAAAATGTCCATCAACAGGTGAATGGATAAAAAGTAGTGGTCCATGTACACGATGGAATCTTAGCCATGGAAAACAATGAAACACTGCTCTTTGAGGCACCACAGATGAGCCTGGAGATAATCACAAGACATGAGGTAAGTCGGAAAGCAAAAGACCTCTATCCTATGATATCACTTATAGGCGTTATCTAATAACTGACACAAATGAACCTATTTCCACAGAGAAAGACACTCACAGACTTAGAAAACAAACTATGCTCATCTAAAAGGAAAGGTGGGGGGGAATGGATCAATTAACATCAGTGTTACTATATGGATACAAATTCATATCATATACGTATATCAAAAAGACCGACCCTATAGCAAGGGAGGTCTACGGAACACTCTGTAATATTTTACCTGGGAAGAGGATCTGTACATGCATAGACATATATAATGTACAAATGAACCAGATATTGTAAACCTAGGACAAATAATATTCTAATCTATACCCCAATTAAAAAATTTAAAAAAAAAGAAGTAATGAGACATACACTAATGGGGGTTTCTCCTAGCACATTCCATTCTAATTTACAACCTAGGAACACGACTTCCAGAAAGACTCTGCTGCCCTAGTACCCAGATTTGACAACGGAGAAATGCTGCCTCCTTGTGGCCGTTTCCCTTAACAGCAGCTTTAAACCCAATGCTAAAGGTCCCTAAATATTCACCAACGTTGCAGTTCTGTAAATGACACCTGCCCTCCAAAAAAGGCCTGGGGTCGAAAATCGAGTAATAAATTCAAAAGAGGGCAACCTTCCAAGAAGACAAATTCAAGACGTATATGGTACTCATACTTTTTTCTGTTTTTTTTTCACAGAAAGGAAAAGGCGTGGGAAAATGTTGAATTTTAGGAATTTTTAAAGACATGCAAACCCAAATTAGAAAAACCTATCAGCTCACAGCAGTCAGAATGGCCATTAGCGAAAACGGTGCAAACAATAAATGCTGAAGGGATTGTGGAGAAATGCGTACCCTCGGTTCTAAGGGCCATGTGGTAAGAGCCACTAATGAAAACACAATGGAGGTGCTTTGAAAAGGGAAACATTGAGCTACCAGTCCATCAATCACACCCACTGCTGGGCCTATCTCCTGAGAAAATGAGAATCAAAAAGTCACAGGCTGGCAATCCTGCACTCCAGCAATATTTACTATAGCCATCACTTGGAAGCAATGAAAATGTCCATCATCAGAGGAAGGAACCAAGAAGAAGTGGTCCATGTACACAATGGAATATTTCTCCAATAAAAACTATAAATTAAATTTAAAAAACAAACAAAAGGAAGGAGATATCAGCTTCTGTGGGTTTACCCGGGCACATTCCACTCTAATTTATCAGCGAGGAACACCGCTGGCCGGGAGGTCTGTTTCCCTAGTTACCAGAGTGGGGATCGTAGAAAGGATGCCGCCCTCTGGCCGTTACCTGCAAAAGCAGCTGTAAAGCCTGTGCTAATGGTCACTTCATATGAACAAGTACTGCAGGGCTGTAAGTGAAACCTGCCCTCAAAATGTCTTGAGGGAAGTAATGGCCAAAACATTTTAAAATGTGACACATACTTGAAGCAAACACTTTGAAGAACTAAGCTGTAATCACAGTTTGAAAAATAAAACGGACATGCCTTACAGGCCAATTTCAACGGAATATGACACACATGCAGATTCAACCACAAATTGGTATCAGCTCACACCAGTCAGAATCGCCATCAGCAAGAAATCTATAAACAGTAAATGCTGAAGGTGTTGTGGAGAAATGCATACCGTGAACTTTAAGAGGGACATAACCTGGAAAGAGCCACTAATGAGAACAGAATGGAGGGGCCTTTAAAAGGTAAACATTGAGCTCCCGTATGATCCAGCCGGCCCATTCCTGGACCTATAACCTAGGAAGACAGAATTGGAAAGACACAGGCAGACAAATGTGCACTGCACAGTATTACAATAGCCAAGATATGGAAGTAACCAAAAAGTCCACCAACAGATGGGTGGACCAGGAAGAACTGCTACATGTCGAGATGGAATATTAGTTAGCGAAAGAATGAAACAATGCCATTTGCAGCACCATAGGTGAGTCTAGAAGTAATCACGCAACTTGTGGTAAGTGAGAAAGCGAAAGACACAGGTCCTATCATATCACTTATAGGTGTTACCTAAAATTCGATACCAGTGAAGATATTTCCACAGAGAAGGGCAATCACAGGTTCATTAAACTTATGGTTCACCAAATGGAAAGGTGTGAGGAGTAGATACATTACGACATTGGGGTTAACAGAGATATACAAACACATGTGAAATATATAATCACCAAATACCTACGGAATACCAAGAGAGGACTACTCAATATTCTCTCATAATCTACATGGAAAAAGGATCCGACGAATAATAGATATATGTATATTTGTGAAAGAACCACATCTTGCACACCTAGAATAAACAAAACGTTGTAATCAAATTTGCTGTGATAAAAAATAAAAAAGAGTTAAAAATACGCATAAGAAGTAATGAGCCATAACCATAAAGGGCTTTTTCCTGGCACATTCCATTCTAATTTACAACCTACAACACGACTTCCATTAAGGCTCTGTTGCCCTAGTAACCAGATTTGGTAAAGGAGAAATGCTGCCGCCTTGCGGCCGTTTCCCACAAGAGCGGCTTTAAACCCACAGCTAATGGTCACTGAACATTCACAAGGACTTGGGGCAGTAAAGGACACCTGCCCTCCAAAATTGTGCTGAGGTGGGGAATGAACAAAAAAATTCAAAACAGGCAAATCTTTCAGGAAGATAGTATGAGGTGGTAAGTTTTACTCACTCTCTTTAAAGAAAAGGAAAATGGATAAAAGCTCAACCTCAGGAAGTATTAGACTCATGCAATCTAATCTACAAAAAGGTTTCAACTCTCCCCAGTCGACTGACCATCAGCAAAAGGTCTACAAACAATAAAGGCTGCAGGCGTTTTAGAGAACTCTGTACCCTCTACTTGCTGGTGAGATGTGAAAGGGTAACAGCCAATAATGAGAACAGAAAGGAGCTGCGTTGAAAAGGAAAAATTGAGGGACCATTCAATCCAGCAGGTGAACCACTGGGTCTGTCACCTGAGAAGACCAGAATCGAGAAGACACAGGCTGCAAAAGCTGCACTGCAGCCTTATTCACAATAGCCAAGACAGTGAAGCTACCAAAATGTCCATCAACAGGTGAATGGATAAAAAGTAGTGGTCCATGTACACGATGGAATCTTAGCCATGGAAAACAATGAAACACTGCTCTTTGAGGCACCACAGATGAGCCTGGAGATAATCACAAGACATGAGGTAAGTCGGAAAGCAAAAGACCTCTATCTTATGATATCACTTATAGGCGTTATCTAATAACTGACACAAATGAACCTATTTCCACAGAGAAAGACACTCACAGACTTAGAAAACAAACTATGCTCATCTAAAAGGAAAGGTGGGGGGAATGGATCAATTAACATCAGTGTTACTATATGGATACAAATTCATATCATATACGTATATCAAAAAGACCGACCCTATAGCAAGGGAGGTCTACGGAACACTCTGTAATATTTTACCTGGGAAGAGGATCTGTACATGCATAGACATATATAATGTACAAATGAACCAGATATTGTAAACCTAGGACAAATAATATTCTAATCTATACCCCAATTAAAAAATTTAAAAAAAAAGAAGTAATGAGACATACACTAATGGGGGTTTCTCCTAGCACATTCCATTCTAATTTACAACCTAGGAACACGACTTCCAGAAAGACTCTGCTGCCCTAGTACCCAGATTTGACAACGGAGAAATGCTGCCTCCTTGTGGCCGTTTCCCTTAACAGCAGCTTTAAACCCATTGCTAAAGGTCCCTAAATATTCACCAACGTTGCAGTTCTGTAAATGACACCTGCCCTCCAAAAAAGGCCTGGGGTCGAAAATCGAGTAATAAATTCAAAAGAGGGCAACCTTCCAAGAAGACAAATTCAAGACGTATATGGTACTCATACTTTTTTCTGTTTTTTTTTCACAGAAAGGAAAAGGCGTGGGAAAATGTTGAATTTTAGGAATTTTTAAAGACATGCAAACCCAAATTAGAAAAACCTATCAGCTCACAGCAGTCAGAATGGCCATTAGCGAAAACGGTGCAAACAATAAATGCTGAAGGGATTGTGGAGAAATGCGTACCCTCGGTTCTAAGGGCCATGTGGTAAGAGCCACTAATGAAAACACAATGGAGGTGCTTTGAAAAGGGAAACATTGAGCTACCAGTCCATCAATCACACCCACTGCTGGGCCTATCTCCTGAGAAAATGAGAATCAAAAAGTCACAGGCTGGCAATCCTGCACTCCAGCAATATTTACTATAGCCATCACTTGGAAGCAATGAAAATGTCCATCATCAGAGGAAGGAACCAAGAAGAAGTGGTCCATGTACACAATGGAATATTTCTCCAATAAAAAATATAAATTAAATTTAAAAAAACAAACAAAAGGAAGGAGATATCAGCTTCTGTGGGTTTACCCGGGCACATTCCACTCTAATTTATCAGCGAGGAACACCGCTGGCCGGGAGGTCTGTTTCCCTAGTTACCAGAGTGGGGATCGTAGAAAGGATGCCGCCCTCTGGCCGTTACCTGCAAAAGCAGCTGTAAAGCCTGTGCTAATGGTCACTTCATATGAACAAGTACTGCAGGGCTGTAAGTGAAACCTGCCCTCAAAATGTCTTGAGGGAAGTAATGGCCAAAACATTTTAAAATGTGACACATACTTGAAGCAAACACTTTGAAGAACTAAGCTGTAATCACAGTTTGAAAAATAAAACGGACATGCCTTACAGGCCAATTTCAACGGAATATGACACACATGCAGATTCAACCACAAATTGGTATCAGCTCACACCAGTCAGAATCGCCATCAGCAAGAAATCTATAAACAGTAAATGCTGAAGGTGTTGTGGAGAAATGCATACCGTGAACTTTAAGAGGGACATAACCTGGAAAGAGCCACTAATGAGAACAGAATGGAGGGGCCTTTAAAAGGTAAACATTGAGCTCCCATATGATCCAGCCGGCCCATTCCTGGACCTATAACCTAGGAAGACAGAATTGGAAAGACACAGGCAGACAAATGTGCACTGCACAGTATTACAATAGCCAAGATATGGAAGTAACCAAAAAGTCCACCAACAGATGGGTGGACCAGGAAGAACTGCTACATGTCGAGATGGAATATTAGTTAGCGAAAGAATGAAACAGTGCCATTTGCAGCACCATAGGTGAGTCTAGAAGTAATCACGCAACTTGTGGTAAGTGAGAAAGCGAAAGACACAGGTCCTATCATATCACTTATAGGTGTTACCTAAAATTCGATACCAATGAAGATATTTCCACAGAGAAGGGCAATCACAGGTTCATTAAACTTATGGTTCACCAAATGGAAAGGTGTGAGGAGTAGATACATTACGACATTGGGGTTAACAGAGATATACAAACACATGTGAAATATATAATCACCAAATACCTACGGAATACCAAGAGAGGACTACTCAATATTCTCTCATAATCTACATGGAAAAAGGATCCGACGAATAATAGATATATGTATATTTGTGAAAGAACCACATCTTGCACACCTAGAATAAACAAAACATTGTAATCAAAGTTGCTGTGATAAAAAATAAAAAAGAGTTAAAAATACGCATAAGAAGTAATGAACCATAACCATAAAGGGCTTTTTCCCGGCACATTCCATTCTAATTTACAACCTACAACACGACTTCCATTAAGGCTCTGTTGCCCTAGTAACCAGATTTGGTAAAGGAGAAATGCTGCCGCCTTGCGGCCGTTTCCCACAAGAGCGGCTTTAAACCCACAGCTAATGGTCACTGAACATTCACAAGGACTTGGGGCAGTAAAGGACACCTGCCCTCCAAAATTGTGCTGAGGTGGGGAATGAACAAAAAAATTCAAAACAGGCAAATCTTTCAGGAAGATAGTATGAGGTGGTAAGTTTTACTCACTCTCTTTAAAGAAAAGGAAAATGGATAAAAGCTCAACCTCAGGAAGTATTAGACTCATGCAATCTAATCTACAAAAAGGTTTCAACTCTCCCCAGTCGACTGACCATCAGCAAAAGGTCTACAAACAATAAAGGCTGCAGGCGTTTTAGAGAACTCTGTACCCTCTACTTGCTGGTGAGATGTGAAAGGGTAACAGCCAATAATGAGAACAGAAAGGAGCTGCGTTGAAAAGTAAAAATTGAGGTACCATTCAATCCAGCAGGTGAACCACTGGGTCTGTCACCTGAGAAGACCAGAATCGAGAAGACACAGGCTGCAAAAGCTGCACTGCAGCCTCATTCACAATAGCCAAGACAGTGAAGCTACCAAAATGTCCATCAACAGGTGAATGGATAAAAAGTAGTGGTCCATGTACACGATGGAATCTTAGCCATGGAAAACAATGAAACACTGCTCTTTGAGGCACCACAGATGAGCCTGGAGATAATCACAAGACATGAGGTAAGTCGGAAAGCAAAAGACCTCTATCCTATGATATCACTTATAGGCGTTATCTAATAACTGACACAAATGAACCTATTTCCACAGAGAAAGACACTCACAGACTTAGAAAACAAACTATGCTCATCTAAAAGGAAAGGTGGGGGGGAATGGATCAATTAACATCAGTGTTACTATATGGATACAAATTCATATCATATACGTATATCAAAAAGACCGACCCTATAGCAAGGGAGGTCTACGGAACACTCTGTAATATTTTACCTGGGAAGAGGATCTGTACATGCATAGACATATATAATGTACAAATGAACCAGATATTGTAAACCTAGGACAAATAATATTCTAATCTATACCCCAATTAAAAAATTTAAAAAAAAAGAAGTAATGAGACATACACTAATGGGGGTTTCTCCTAGCACATTCCATTCTAATTTACAACCTAGGAACACGACTTCCAGAAAGACTCTGCTGCCCTAGTACCCAGATTTGACAACGGAGAAATGCTGCCTCCTTGTGGCCGTTTCCCTTAACAGCAGCTTTAAACCCATTGCTAAAGGTCCCTAAATATTCACCAACGTTGCAGTTCTGTAAATGACACCTGCCCTCCAAAAAAGGCCTGGGGTCGAAAATCGAGTAATAAATTCAAAAGAGGGCAACCTTCCAAGAAGACAAATTCAAGACGTATATGGTACTCATACTTTTTTCTGTTTTTTTTTCACAGAAAGGAAAAGGCGTGGGAAAATGTTGAATTTTAGGAATTTTTAAAGACATGCAAACCCAAATTAGAAAAACCTATCAGCTCACAGCAGTCAGAATGGCCATTAGCGAAAACGGTGCAAACAATAAATGCTGAAGGGATTGTGGAGAAATGCGTACCCTCGGTTCTAAGGGCCATGTGGTAAGAGCCACTAATGAAAACACAATGGAGGTGCTTTGAAAAGGGAAACATTGAGCTACCAGTCCATCAATCACACCCACTGCTGGGCCTATCTCCTGAGAAAATGAGAATCAAAAAGTCACAGGCTGGCAATCCTGCACTCCAGCAATATTTACTATAGCCATCACTTGGAAGCAATGAAAATGTCCATCATCAGAGGAAGGAACCAAGAAGAAGTGGTCCATGTACACAATGGAATATTTCTCCAATAAAAACTATAAATTAAAATTAAAAAACAAACAAAAGGAAGGAGATATCAGCTTCTGTGGGTTTACCCGGGCACATTCCACTCTAATTTATCAGCGAGGAACACCGCTGGCCGGGAGGTCTGTTTCCCTAGTTACCAGAGTGGGGATCGTAGAAAGGATGCCGCCCTCTGGCCGTTACCTGCAAAAGCAGCTGTAAAGCCTGTGCTAATGGTCACTTCATATGAATAAGTACTGCAGGGCTGTAAGTGAAACCTGCCCTCAAAATGTCTTGAGGGAAGTAATGGCCAAAACATTTTAAAATGTGACACATACTTGAAGCAAACACTTTGAAGAACTAAGCTGTAATCACAGTTTGAAAAATAAAACGGACATGCCTTACAGGCCAATTTCAACGGAATATGACACACATGCAGATTCAACCACAAATTGGTATCAGCTCACACCAGTCAGAATCGCCATCAGCAAGAAATCTATAAACAGTAAATGCTGAAGGTGTTGTGGAGAAATGCATACCGTGAACTTTAAGAGGGACATAACCTGGAAAGAGCCACTAATGAGAACAGAATGGAGGGGCCTTTAAAAGGTAAACATTGAGCTCCCGTATGATCCAGCCAGCCCATTCCTGGACCTATAACCTAGGAAGACAGAATTGGAAAGACACAGGCAGACAAATGTGCACTGCACAGTATTACAATAGCCAAGATATGGAAGTAACCAAAAAGTCCACCAACAGATGGGTGGACCAGGAAGAACTGCTACATGTCGAGATGGAATATTAGTTAGCGAAAGAATGAAACAATGCCATTTGCAGCACCATAGGTGAGTCTAGAAGTAATCACGCAACTTGTGGTAAGTGAGAAAGCGAAAGACACAGGTCCTATCATATCACTTATAGGTGTTACCTAAAATTCGATACCAATGAAGATATTTCCACAGAGAAGGGCAATCACAGGTTCATTAAACTTATGGTTCACCAAATGGAAAGGTGTGAGGAGTAGATACATTACGACATTGGGGTTAATAGAGATATACAAACACATGTGAAATATATAATCACCAAATACCTACGGAATACCAAGAGAGGACTACTCAATATTCTCTCATAATCTACATGGAAAAAGGATCCGACGAATAATAGATATATGTATATTTGTGAAAGAACCACATCTTGCACACCTAGAATAAACAAAACGTTATAATCAAATTTGCTGTGATAAAAAATAAAAAAGAGTTAAAAATACGCATAAGAAGTAATGAGCCATAACCATAAAGGGCTTTTTCCCGGCACATTCCATTCTAATTTACAACCTACAACACGACTTCCATTAAGGCTCTGTTGCCCTAGTAACCAGATTTGGTAAAGGAGAAATGCTGCCGCCTTGCGGCCGTTTCCCACAAGAGCGGCTTTAAACCCACAGCTAATGGTCACTGAACATTCACAAGGACTTGGGGCAGTAAAGGACACCTGCCCTCCAAAATTGTGCTGAGGTGGGGAATGAACAAAAAAATTCAAAACAGGCAAATCTTTCAGGAAGATAGTATGAGGTGGTAAGTTTTACTCACTCTCTTTAAAGAAAAGGAAAATGGATAAAAGCTCAACCTCAGGAAGTATTAGACTCATGCAATCTAATCTACAAAAAGGTTTCAACTCTCCCCAGTCGACTGACCATCAGCAAAAGGTCTACAAACAATAAAGGCTGCAGGCGTTTTAGAGAACTCTGTACCCTCTACTTGCTGGTGAGATGTGAAAGGGTAACAGCCAATAATGAGAACAGAAAGGAGCTGCGTTGAAAAGGAAAAATTGAGGTACCATTCAATCCAGCAGGTGAACCACTGGGTCTGTCACCTGAGAAGACCAGAATCGAGAAGACACAGGCTGCAAAAGCTGCACTGCAGCCTTATTCACAATAGCCAAGACAGTGAAGCTACCAAAATGTCCATCAACAGGTGAATGGATAAAAAGTAGTGGTCCATGTACACGATGGAATCTTAGCCATGGAAAACAATGAAACACTGCTCTTTGAGGCACCACAGATGAGCCTGGAGATAATCACAAGACATGAGGTAAGTCGGAAAGCAAAAGACCTCTATCCTATGATATCACTTATAGGCGTTATCTAATAACTGACACAAATGAACCTATTTCCACAGAGAAAGACACTCACAGACTTAGAAAACAAACTATGCTCATCTAAAAGGAAAGGTGGGGGGGAATGGATCAATTAACATCAGTGTTACTATATGGATACAAATTCATATCATATACGTATATCAAAAAGACCGACCCTATAGCAAGGGAGGTCTACGGAACACTCTGTAATATTTTACCTGGGAAGAGGATCTGTACATGCATAGACATATATAATGTACAAATGAACCAGATATTGTAAACCTAGGACAAATAATATTCTAATCTATACCCCAATTAAAAAATTTAAAAAAAAAGAAGTAATGAGACATACACTAATGGGAGTTTCTCCTAGCACATTCCATTCTAATTTACAACCTAGGAACAGGACTTCCAGAAAGACTCTGCTGCCCTAGTACCCAGATTTGACAACGGAGAAATGCTGCCTCCTTGTGGCCGTTTCCCTTAACAGCAGCTTTAAACCCATTGCTAAAGGTCCCTAAATATTCACCAACGTTGCAGTTCTGTAAATGACACCTGCCCTCCAAAAAAGGCCTGGGGTCGAAAATCGAGTAATAAATTCAAAAGAGGGCAACCTTCCAAGAAGACAAATTCAAGACGTATATGGTACTCATACTTTTTTCTGTTTTTTTTTCACAGAAAGGAAAAGGCGTGGGAAAATGTTGAATTTTAGGAATTTTTAAAGACATGCAAACCCAAATTAGAAAAACCTATCAGCTCACAGCAGTCAGAATGGCCATTAGCGAAAACGGTGCAAACAATAAATGCTGAAGGGATTGTGGAGAAATGCGTACCCTCGGTTCTAAGGGCCATGTGGTAAGAGCCACTAATGAAAACACAATGGAGGTGCTTTGAAAAGGGAAACATTGAGCTACCAGTCCATCAATCACACCCACTGCTGGGCCTATCTCCTGAGACAATGAGAATCAAAAAGTCACAGGCTGGCAATCCTGCACTCCAGCAATATTTACTATAGCCATCACTTGGAAGCAATGAAAATGTCCATCATCAGAGGAAGGAACCAAGAAGAAGTGGTCCATGTACACAATGGAATATTTCTCCAATAAAAACTATAAATTAAATTTAAAAAACAAACAAAAGGAAGGAGATATCAGCTTCTGTGGGTTTACCCGGGCACATTCCACTCTAATTTATCAGCGAGGAACACCGCTGGCCGGGAGGTCTGTTTCCCTAGTTACCAGAGTGGGGATCGTAGAAAGGATGCCGCCCTCTGGCCGATACCTGCAAAAGCAGCTGTAAAGCCTGTGCTAATGGTCACTTCATATGAACAAGTACTGCAGGGCTGTAAGTGAAACCTGCCCTCAAAATGTCTTGAGGGAAGTAATGGCCAAAACATTTTAAAATGTGACACATACTTGAAGCAAACACTTTGAAGAACTAAGCTGTAATCACAGTTTGAAAAATAAAACGGACATGCCTTACAGGCCAATTTCAACGGAATATGACACACATGCAGATTCAACCACAAATTGGTATCAGCTCACACCAGTCAGAATCGCCATCAGCAAGAAATCTATAAACAGTAAATGCTGAAGGTGTTGTGGAGAAATGCATACCGTGAACTTTAAGAGGGACATAACCTGGAAAGAGCCACTAATGAGAACAGAATGGAGGGGCCTTTAAAAGGTAAACATTGAGCTCCCGTATGATCCAGCCGGCCCATTCCTGGACCTATAACCTAGGAAGACAGAATTGGAAAGACACAGGCAGACAAATGTGCACTGCACAGTATTACAATAGCCAAGATATGGAAGTAACCAAAAAGTCCACCAACAGATGGGTGGACCAGGAAGAACTGCTACATGTCGAGATGGAATATTAGTTAGCGAAAGAATGAAACAATGCCATTTGCAGCACCATAGGTGAGTCTAGAAGTAATCACGCAACTTGTGGTAAGTGAGAAAGCGAAAGACACAGGTCCTATCATATCACTTATAGGTGTTACCTAAAATTCGATACCAATGAAGATATTTCCACAGAGAAGGGCAATCACAGGTTCATTAACTTATGGTTCACCAAATGGAAAGGTGTGAGGAGTAGATACATTACGACATTGGGGTTAACAGAGATATACAAACACATGTGAAATATATAATCACCAAATACCTACGGAATACCAAGAGAGGACTACTCAATATTCTCTCATAATCTACATGGAAAAAGGATCCGACGAATAATAGATATATGTATATTTGTGAAAGAACCACATCTTGCACACCTAGAATAAACAAAACGTTGTAATCAAATTTGCTGTGATAAAAAATAAAAAAGAGTTAAAAATACGCATAAGAAGTAATGAGCCATAACCATAAAGGGCTTTTTCCCGGCACATTCCATTCTAATTTACAACCTACAACACGACTTCCATTAAGGCTCTGTTGCCCTAGTAACCAGATTTGGTAAAGGAGAAATGCTGCCGCCTTGCGGCCGTTTCCCACAAGAGCGGCTTTAAACCCACAGCTAATGGTCACTGAACATTCACAAGGACTTGGGGCAGTAAAGGACACCTGCCCTCCAAAATTGTGCTGAGGTGGGGAATGAACAAAAAAATTCAAAACAGGCAAATCTTTCAGGAAGATAGTATGAGGTGGTAAGTTTTACTCACTCTCTTTAAAGAAAAGGAAAATGGATAAAAGCTCAACCTCAGGAAGTATTAGACTCATGCAATCTAATCTACAAAAAGGTTTCAACTCTCCCCAGTCGACTGACCATCAGCAAAAGGTCTACAAACAATAAAGGCTGCAGGCGTTTTAGAGAACTCTGTACCCTCTACTTGCTGGTGAGATGTGAAAGGGTAACAGCCAATAATGAGAACAGAAAGGAGCTGCGTTGAAAAGGAAAAATTGAGGTACCATTCAATCCAGCAGGTGAACCACTGGGTCTGTCACCTGAGAAGACCAGAATCGAGAAGACACAGGCTGCAAAAGCTGCACTGCAGCCTCATTCACAATAGCCAAGACAGTGAAGCTACCAAAATGTCCATCAACAGGTGAATGGATAAAAAGTAGTGGTCCATGTACACGATGGAATCTTAGCCATGGAAAACAATGAAACACTGCTCTTTGAGGCACCACAGATGAGCCTGGAGATAATCACAAGACATGAGGTAAGTCGGAAAGCAAAAGACCTCTATCCTATGATATCACTTATAGGCGTTATCTAATAACTGACACAAATGAACCTATTTCCACAGAGAAAGACACTCACAGACTTAGAAAACAAACTATGCTCATCTAAAAGGAAAGGTGGGGGGGAATGGATCAATTAACATCAGTGTTACTATATGGATACAAATTCATATCATATACGTATATCAAAAAGACCGACCCTATAGCAAGGGAGGTCTACGGAACACTCTGTAATATTTTACCTGGGAAGAGGATCTGTACATGCATAGACATATATAATGTACAAATGAACCAGATATTGTAAACCTAGGACAAATAATATTCTAATCTATACCCCAATTAAAAAATTTAAAAAAAAAGAAGTAATGAGACATACACTAATGGGGGTTTCTCCTAGCACATTCCATTCTAATTTACAACCTAGGAACACGACTTCCAGAAAGACTCTGCTGCCCTAGTACCCAGATTTGACAACGGAGAAATGCTGCCTCCTTGTGGCCGTTTCCCTTAACAGCAGCTTTAAACCCATTGCTAAAGGTCCCTAAATATTCACCAACGTTGCAGTTCTGTAAATGACACCGGCCCTCCAAAAAAGGCCTGGGGTCGAAAATCGAGTAATAAATTCAAAAGAGGGCAACCTTCCAAGAAGACAAATTCAAGACGTATATGGTACTCATACTTTTTTCTGTTTTTTTTCACAGAAAGGAAAAGGCGTGGGAAAATGTTGAATTTTAGGAATTTTTAAAGACATGCAAACCCAAATTAGAAAAACCTATCAGCTCACAGCAGTCAGAATGGCCATTAGCGAAAACGGTGCAAACAATAAATGCTGAAGGGATTGTGGAGAAATGCGTACCCTCGGTTCTAAGGGCCATGTGGTAAGAGCCACTAATGAAAACACAATGGAGGTGCTTTGAAAAGGGAAACATTGAGCTACCAGTCCATCAATCACACCTACTGCTGGGCCTATCTCCTGAGAAAATGAGAATCAAAAAGTCACAGGCTGGCAATCCTGCACTCCAGCAATATTTACTATAGCCATCACTTGGAAGCAATGAAAATGTCCATCATCAGAGGAAGGAACCAAGAAGAAGTGGTCCATGTACACAATGGAATATTTCTCCAATAAAAACTATAAATTAAATTTAAAAAAACAAACAAAAGGAAGGAGATATCAGCTTCTGTGGGTTTACCCGGGCACATTCCACTCTAATTTATCAGCGAGGAACACCGCTGGCCGGGAGGTCTGTTTCCCTAGTTACCAGAGTGGGGATCGTAGAAAGGATGCCGCCCTCTGGCCGTTACCTGCAAAAGCAGCTGTAAAGCCTGTGCTAATGGTCACTTCATATGAACAAGTACTGCAGGGCTGTAAGTGAAACCTGCCCTCAAAATGTCTTGAGGGAAGTAATGGCCAAAACATTTTAAAATGTGACACATACTTGAAGCAAACACTTTGAAGAACTAAGCTGTAATCACAGTTTGAAAAATAAAACGGACATGCCTTACAGGCCAATTTCAACGGAATATGACACACATGCAGATTCAACCACAAATTGGTATCAGCTCACACCAGTCAGAATCGCCATCAGCAAGAAATCTATAAACAGTAAATGCTGAAGGTGTTGTGGAGAAATGCATACCGTGAACTTTAAGAGGGACATAACCTGGAAAGAGCCACTAATGAGAACAGAATGGAGGGGCCTTTAAAAGGTAAACATTGAGCTCCCGTATGATCCAGCCGGCCCATTCCTGGACCTATAACCTAGGAAGACAGAATTGGAAAGACACAGGCAGACAAATGTGCACTGCACAGTATTACAATAGCCAAGATATGGAAGTAACCAAAAAGTCCACCAACAGATGGGTGGACCAGGAAGAACTGCTACATGTCGAGATGGAATATTAGTTAGCGAAAGAATGAAACAATGCCATTTGCAGCACCATAGGTGAGTCTAGAAGTAATCACGCAACTTGTGGTAAGTGAGAAAGCGAAAGACACAGGTCCTATCATATCACTTATAGGTGTTACCTAAAATTCGATACCAATGAAGATATTTCCACAGAGAAGGGCAATCACAGGTTCATTAACTTATGGTTCACCAAATGGAAAGGTGTGAGGAGTAGATACATTACGACATTGGGGTTAACAGAGATATACAAACACATGTGAAATATATAATCACCAAATACCTACGGAATACCAAGAGAGGACTACTCAATATTCTCTCATAATCTACATGGAAAAAGGATCCGACGAATAATAGATATATGTATATTTGTGAAAGAACCACATCTTGCACACCTAGAATAAACAAAACGTTGTAATCAAATTTGCTGTGATAAAAAATAAAAAAGAGTTAAAAATACGCATAAGAAGTAATGAGCCATAACCATAAAGGGCTTTTTCCCGGCACATTCCATTCTAATTTACAACCTACAACACGACTTCCATTAAGGCTCTGTTGCCCTAGTAACCAGATTTGGTAAAGGAGAAATGCTGCCGCCTTGCGGCCGTTTCCCACAAGAGCGGCTTTAAACCCACAGCTAATGGTCACTGAACATTCACAAGGACTTGGGGCAGTAAAGGACACCTGCCCTCCAAAATTGTGCTGAGGTGGGGAATGAACAAAAAAATTCAAAACAGGCAAATCTTTCAGGAAGATAGTATGAGGTGGTAAGTTTTACTCACTCTCTTTAAAGAAAAGGAAAATGGATAAAAGCTCAACCTCAGGAAGTATTAGACTCATGCAATCTAATCTACAAAAAGGTTTCAACTCTCCCCAGTCGACTGACCATCAGCAAAAGGTCTACAAACAATAAAGGCTGCAGGCGTTTTAGAGAACTCTGTACCCTCTACTTGCTGGTGAGATGTGAAAGGGTAACAGCCAATAATGAGAACAGAAAGGAGCTGCGTTGAAAAGGAAAAATTGAGGGACCATTCAATCCAGCAGGTGAACCACTGGGTCTGTCACCTGAGAAGACCAGAATCGAGAAGACACAGGCTGCAAAAGCTGCACTGCAGCCTTATTCACAATAGCCAAGACAGTGAAGCTACCAAAATGTCCATCAACAGGTGAATGGATAAAAAGTAGTGGTCCATGTACACGATGGAATCTTAGCCATGGAAAACAATGAAACACTGCTCTTTGAGGCACCACAGATGAGCCTGGAGATAATCACAAGACATGAGGTAAGTCGGAAAGCAAAAGACCTCTATCCTATGATATCACTTATAGGCGTTATCTAATAACTGACACAAATGAACCTATTTCCACAGAGAAAGACACTCACAGACTTAGAAAACAAACTATGCTCATCTAAAAGGAAAGGTGGGGGGGAATGGATCAATTAACATCAGTGTTACTATATGGATACAAATTCATATCATATACGTATATCAAAAAGACCGACCCTATAGCAAGGGAGGTCTACGGAACACTCTGTAATATTTTACCTGGGAAGAGGATCTGTACATGCATAGACATATATAATGTACAAATGAACCAGATATTGTAAACCTAGGACAAATAATATTCTAATCTATACCCCAATTAAAAAATTAAAAAAAAAAGAAGTAATGAGACATACACTAATGGGGGTTTCTCCTAGCACATTCCATTCTAATTTACAACCTAGGAACACGACTTCCAGAAAGACTCTGCTGCCCTAGTACCCAGATTTGACAACGGAGAAATGCTGCCTCCTTGTGGCCGTTTCCCTTAACAGCAGCTTTAAACCCATTGCTAAAGGTCCCTAAATATTCACCAACGTTGCAGTTCTGTAAATGACACCTGCCCTCCAAAAAAGGCCTGGGGTCGAAAATCGAGTAATAAATTCAAAAGAGGGCAACCTTCCAAGAAGACAAATTCAAGACGTATATGGTACTCATACTTTTTTCTGTTTTTTTTTCACAGAAAGGAAAAGGCGTGGGAAAATGTTGAATTTTAGGAATTTTTAAAGACATGCAATCCCAAATTAGAAAAACCTATCAGCTCACAGCAGTCAGAATGGCCATTAGCGAAAACGGTGCAAACAATAAATGCTGAAGGGATTGTGGAGAAATGCGTACCCTCGGTTCTAAGGGCCATGTGGTAAGAGCCACTAATGAAAACACAATGGAGGTGCTTTGAAAAGGGAAACATTGAGCTACCAGTCCATCAATCACACCCACTGCTGGGCCTATCTCCTGAGAAAATGAGAATCAAAAAGTCACAGGCTGGCAATCCTGCACTCCAGCAATATTTACTATAGCCATCACTTGGAAGCAATGAAAATGTCCATCATCAGAGGAAGGAACCAAGAAGAAGTGGTCCATGTACACAATGGAATATTTCTCCAATAAAAACTATAAATTAAAATTAAAAAACAAACAAAAGGAAGGAGATATCAGCTTCTGTGGGTTTACCCGGGCACATTCCACTCTAATTTATCAGCGAGGAACACCGCTGGCCGGGAGGTCTGTTTCCCTAGTTACCAGAGTGGGGATCGTAGAAAGGATGCCGCCCTCTGGCCGTTACCTGCAAAAGCAGCTGTAAAGCCTGTGCTAATGGTCACTTCATATGAACAAGTACTGCAGGGCTGTAAGTGAAACCTGCCCTCAAAATGTCTTGAGGGAAGTAATGGCCAAAACATTTTAAAATGTGACACATACTTGAAGCAAACACTTTGAAGAACTAAGCTGTAATCACAGTTTGAAAAATAAAACGGACATGCCTTACAGGCCAATTTCAACGGAATATGACACACATGCAGATTCAACCACAAATTGGTATCAGCTCACACCAGTCAGAATCGCCATCAGCAAGAAATCTATAAACAGTAAATGCTGAAGGTGTTGTGGAGAAATGCATACCGTGAACTTTAAGAGGGACATAACCTGGAAAGAGCCACTAATGAGAACAGAATGGAGGGGCCTTTAAAAGGTAAACATTGAGCTCCCGTATGATCCAGCCGGCCCATTCCTGGACCTATAACCTAGGAAGACAGAATTGGAAAGACACAGGCAGACAAATGTGCACTGCACAGTATTACAATAGCCAAGATATGGAAGTAACCAAAAAGTCCACCAACAGATGGGTGGACCAGGAAGAACTGCTACATGTCGAGATGGAATATTAGTTAGCGAAAGAATGAAACAATGCCATTTGCAGCACCATAGGTGAGTCTAGAAGTAATCACGCAACTTGTGGTAAGTGAGAAAGCGAAAGACACAGGTCCTATCATATCACTTATAGGTGTTACCTAAAATTCGATACCAATGAAGATATTTCCACAGAGAAGGGCAATCACAGGTTCATTAAACTTATGGTTCACCAAATGGAAAGGTGTGAGGAGTAGATACATTACGACATTGGGGTTAACAGAGATATACAAACACATGTGAAATATATAATCACCAAATACCTACGGAATACCAAGAGAGGACTACTCAATATTCTCTCATAATCTACATGGAAAAAGGATCCGACGAATAATAGATATATGTATATTTGTGAAAGAACCACATCTTGCACACCTAGAATAAACAAAACGTTGTAATCAAATTTGCTGTGATAAAAAATAAAAAAGAGTTAAAAATACGCATAAGAAGTAATGAGCCATAACCATAAAGGGCTTTTTCCCGGCACATTCCATTCTAATTTACAACCTACAACACGACTTCCATTAAGGCTCTGTTGCCCTAGTAACCAGATTTGGTAAAGGAGAAATGCTGCCGCCTTGCGGCCGTTTCCCACAAGAGCGGCTTTAAACCCACAGCTAATGGTCACTGAACATTCACAAGGACTTGGGGCAGTAAAGGACACCTGCCCTCCAAAATTGTGCTGAGGTGGGGAATGAACAAAAAAATTCAAAACAGGCAAATCTTTCAGGAAGATAGTATGAGGTGGTAAGTTTTACTCACTCTCTTTAAAGAAAAGGAAAATGGATAAAAGCTCAACCTCAGGAAGTATTAGACTCATGCAA
The DNA here is from genome assembly GCF_028564815.1 of Eubalaena glacialis. Lineage (NCBI taxonomy): Eukaryota > Metazoa > Chordata > Mammalia > Artiodactyla > Balaenidae > Eubalaena > Eubalaena glacialis. The sequence goes on along the minus strand of NC_083720.1, from coordinate 134,348,179 downwards.
TCTAATCTACAAAAAGGTTTCAACTCTCCCCAGTCGACTGACCATCAGCAAAAGGTCTACAAACAATAAAGGCTGCAGGCGTTTTAGAGAACTCTGTACCCTCTACTTGCTGGTGAGATGTGAAAGGGTAACAGCCAATAATGAGAACAGAAAGGAGCTGCGTTGAAAAGGAAAAATTGAGGTACCATTCAATCCAGCAGGTGAACCACTGGGTCTGTCACCTGAGAAGACCAGAATCGAGAAGACACAGGCTGCAAAAGCTGCACTGCAGCCTTATTCACAATAGCCAAGACAGTGAAGCTACCAAAATGTCCATCAACAGGTGAATGGATAAAAAGTAGTGGTCCATGTACACGATGGAATCTTAGCCATGGAAAACAATGAAACACTGCTCTTTGAGGCACCACAGATGAGCCTGGAGATAATCACAAGACATGAGGTAAGTCGGAAAGCAAAAGACCTCTATCCTATGATATCACTTATAGGCGTTATCTAATAACTGACACAAATGAACCTATTTCCACAGAGAAAGACACTCACAGACTTAGAAAACAAACTATGCTCATCTAAAAGGAAAGGTGGGGGGGAATGGATCAATTAACATCAGTGTTACTATATGGATACAAATTCATATCATATACGTATATCAAAAAGACCGACCCTATAGCAAGGGAGGTCTACGGAACACTCTGTAATATTTTACCTGGGAAGAGGATCTGTACATGCATAGACATATATAATGTACAAATGAACCAGATATTGTAAACCTAGGACAAATAATATTCTAATCTATACCCCAATTAAAAAATTTAAAAAAAAAGAAGTAATGAGACATACACTAATGGGGGTTTCTCCTAGCACATTCCATTCTAATTTACAACCTAGGAACACGACTTCCAGAAAGACTCTGCTGCCCTAGTACCCAGATTTGACAACGGAGAAATGCTGCCTCCTTGTGGCCGTTTCCCACAACAGCAGCTTTAAACCCATTGCTAAAGGTCCCTAAATATTCACCAACGTTGCAGTTCTGTAAATGACACCTGCCCTCCAAAAAAGGCATGGGGTCGAAAATCGAGTAATAAATTCAAAAGAGGGCAACCTTCCAAGAAGACAAATTCAAGACGTATATGGTACTCATACTTTTTTCTGTTTTTTTTCACAGAAAAGAAAAGGCGTGGGAAAATGTTGAATTTTAGGAATTTTTAAAGACATGCAATCCCAAATTAGAAAAACCTATCAGCTCACAGCAGTCAGAATGGCCATTAGCGAAAACGGTGCAAACAATAAATGCTGAAGGGATTGTGGAGAAATGCGTACCCTCGGTTCTAAGGGCCATGTGGTAAGAGCCACTAATGAAAACACAATGGAGGTGCTTTGAAAAGGGAAACATTGAGCTACCAGTCCATCAATCACACCCACTGCTGGGCCTATCTCCTGAGAAAATGAGAATCAAAAAGTCACAGGCTGGCAATCCTGCACTCCAGCAATATTTACTATAGCCATCACTTGGAAGCAATGAAAATGTCCATCATCAGAGGAAGGAACCAAGAAGAAGTGGTCCATGTACACAATGGAATATTTCTCCAATAAAAACTATAAATTAAATTTAAAAAACAAACAAAAGGAAGGAGATATCAGCTTCTGTGGGTTTACCCGGGCACATTCCACTCTAATTTATCAGCGAGGAACACCGCTGGCCGGGAGGTCTGTTTCCCTAGTTACCAGAGTGGGGATCGTAGAAAGGATGCCGCCCTCTGGCCGTTACCTGCAAAAGCAGCTGTAAAGCCTGTGCTAATGGTCACTTCATATGAACAAGTACTGCAGGGCTGTAAGTGAAACCTGCCCTCAAAATGTCTTGAGGGAAGTAATGGCCAAAACATTTTAAAATGTGACACATACTTGAAGCAAACACTTTGAAGAACTAAGCTGTAATCACAGTTTGAAAAATAAAACGGACATGCCTTACAGGCCAATTTCAACGGAATATGACACACATGCAGATTCAACCACAAATTGGTATCAGCTCACACCAGTCAGAATCGCCATCAGCAAGAAATCTATAAACAGTAAATGCTGAAGGTGTTGTGGAGAAATGCATACCGTGAACTTTAAGAGGGACATAACCTGGAAAGAGCCACTAATGAGAACAGAATGGAGGGGCCTTTAAAAGGTAAACATTGAGCTCCCGTATGATCCAGCCGGCCCATTCCTGGACCTATAACCTAGGAAGACAGAATTGGAAAGACACAGGCAGACAAATGTGCACTGCACAGTATTACAATAGCCAAGATATGGAAGTAACCAAAAAGTCCACCAACAGATGGGTGGACCAGGAAGAACTGCTACATGTCGAGATGGAATATTAGTTAGCGAAAGAATGAAACAATGCCATTTGCAGCACCATAGGTGAGTCTAGAAGTAATCACGCAACTTGTGGTAAGTGAGAAAGCGAAAGACACAGGTCCTATCATATCACTTATAGGTGTTACCTAAAATTCGATACCAATGAAGATATTTCCACAGAGAAGGGCAATCACAGGTTCATTAAACTTATGGTTCACCAAATGGAAAGGTGTGAGGAGTAGATACATTCCGACATTGGGGTTAACAGAGATATACAAACACATGTGAAATATATAATCACCAAATACCTACGGAATACCAAGAGAGGACTACTCAATATTCTCTCATAATCTACATGGAAAAAGGATCCGACGAATAATAGATATATGTATATTTGTGAAAGAACCACATCTTGCACACCTAGAATAAACAAAACGTTGTAATCAAATTTGCTGTGATAAAAAATAAAAAAGAGTTAAAAATACGCATAAGAAGTAATGAGCCATAACCATAAAGGGCTTTTTCCCGGCACATTCCATTCTAATTTACAACCTACAACACGACTTCCATTAAGGCTCTGTTGCCCTAGTAACCAGATTTGGTAAAGGAGAAATGCTGCCGCCTTGCGGCCGTTTCCCACAAGAGCGGCTTTAAACCCACAGCTAATGGTCACTGAACATTCACAAGGACTTGGGGCAGTAAAGGACACCTGCCCTCCAAAATTGTGCTGAGGTGGGGAATGAACAAAAAAATTCAAAACAGGCAAATCTTTCAGGAAGATAGTATGAGGTGGTAAGTTTTACTCACTCTCTTTAAAGAAAAGGAAAATGGATAAAAGCTCAACCTCAGGAAGTATTAGACTCATGCAATCTAATCTACAAAAAGGTTTCAACTCTCCCCAGTCGACTGACCATCAGCAAAAGGTCTACAAACAATAAAGGCTGCAGGCGTTTTAGAGAACTCTGTACCCTCTACTTGCTGGTGAGATGTGAAAGGGTAACAGCCAATAATGAGAACAGAAAGGAGCTGCGTTGAAAAGTAAAAATTGAGGTACCATTCAATCCAGCAGGTGAACCACTGGGTCTGTCACCTGAGAAGACCAGAATCGAGAAGACACAGGCTGCAAAAGCTGCACTGCAGCCTCATTCACAATAGCCAAGACAGTGAAGCTACCAAAATGTCCATCAACAGGTGAATGGATAAAAAGTAGTGGTCCATGTACACGATGGAATCTTAGCCATGGAAAACAATGAAACACTGCTCTTTGAGGCACCACAGATGAGCCTGGAGATAATCACAAGACATGAGGTAAGTCGGAAAGCAAAAGACCTCTATCCTATGATATCACTTATAGGCGTTATCTAATAACTGACACAAATGAACCTATTTCCACAGAGAAAGACACTCACAGACTTAGAAAACAAACTATGCTCATCTAAAAGGAAAGGTGGGGGGAATGGATCAATTAACATCAGTGTTACTATATGGATACAAATTCATATCATATACGTATATCAAAAAGACCGACCCTATAGCAAGGGAGGTCTACGGAACACTCTGTAATATTTTACCTGGGAAGAGGATCTGTACATGCATAGACATATATAATGTACAAATGAACCAGATATTGTAAACCTAGGACAAATAATATTCTAATCTATACCCCAATTAAAAAATTTAAAAACAAAGAAGTAATGAGACATACACTAATGGGGGTTTCTCCTAGCACATTCCATTCTAATTTACAACCTAGGAACACGACTTCCAGAAAGACTCTGCTGCCCTAGTACCCAGATTTGACAACGGAGAAATGCTGCCTCCTTGTGGCCGTTTCCCTTAACAGCAGCTTTAAACCCATTGCTAAAGGTCCCTAAATATTCACCAACGTTGCAGTTCTGTAAATGACACCTGCCCTCCAAAAAAGGCCTGGGGTCGAAAATCGAGTAATAAATTCAAAAGAGGGCAACCTTCCAAGAAGACAAATTCAAGACGTATATGGTACTCATACTTTTTTCTGTTTTTTTTCACAGAAAGGAAAAGGCGTGGGAAAATGTTGAATTTTAGGAATTTTTAAAGACATGCAAACCCAAATTAGAAAAACCTATCAGCTCACAGCAGTCAGAATGGCCATTAGCGAAAACGGTGCAAACAATAAATGCTGAAGGGATTGTGGAGAAATGCGTACCCTCGGTTCTAAGGGCCATGTGGTAAGAGCCACTAATGAAAACACAATGGAGGTGCTTTGAAAAGGGAAACATTGAGCTACCAGTCCATCAATCACACCTACTGCTGGGCCTATCTCCTGAGAAAATGAGAATCAAAAAGTCACAGGCTGGCAATCCTGCACTCCAGCAATATTTACTATAGCCATCACTTGGAAGCAATGAAAATGTCCATCATCAGAGGAAGGAACCAAGAAGAAGTGGTCCATGTACACAATGGAATATTTCTCCAATAAAAACTATAAATTAAATTTAAAAAAACAAACAAAAGGAAGGAGATATCAGCTTCTGTGGGTTTACCCGGGCACATTCCACTCTAATTTATCAGCGAGGAACACCGCTGGCCGGGAGGTCTGTTTCCCTAGTTACCAGAGTGGGGATCGTAGAAAGGATGCCGCCCTCTGGCCGTTACCTGCAAAAGCAGCTGTAAAGCCTGTGCTAATGGTCACTTCATATGAACAAGTACTGCAGGGCTGTAAGTGAAACCTGCCCTCAAAATGTCTTGAGGGAAGTAATGGCCAAAACATTTTAAAATGTGACACATACTTGAAGCAAACACTTTGAAGAACTAAGCTGTAATCACAGTTTGAAAAATAAAACGGACATGCCTTACAGGCCAATTTCAACGGAATATGACACACATGCAGATTCAACCACAAATTGGTATCAGCTCACACCAGTCAGAATCGCCATCAGCAAGAAATCTATAAACAGTAAATGCTGAAGGTGTTGTGGAGAAATGCATACCGTGAACTTTAAGAGGGACATAACCTGGAAAGAGCCACTAATGAGAACAGAATGGAGGGGCCTTTAAAAGGTAAACATTGAGCTCCCGTATGATCCAGCCGGCCCATTCCTGGACCTATAACCTAGGAAGACAGAATTGGAAAGACACAGGCAGACAAATGTGCACTGCACAGTATTACAATAGCCAAGATATGGAAGTAACCAAAAAGTCCACCAACAGATGGGTGGACCAGGAAGAACTGCTACATGTCGAGATGGAATATTAGTTAGCGAAAGAATGAAACAGTGCCATTTGCAGCACCATAGGTGAGTCTAGAAGTAATCACGCAACTTGTGGTAAGTGAGAAAGCGAAAGACACAGGTCCTATCATATCACTTATAGGTGTTACCTAAAATTCGATACCAATGAAGATATTTCCACAGAGAAGGGCAATCACAGGTTCATTAAACTTATGGTTCACCAAATGGAAAGGTGTGAGGAGTAGATACATTACGACATTGGGGTTAACAGAGATATACAAACACATGTGAAATATATAATCACCAAATACCTACGGAATACCAAGAGAGGACTACTCAATATTCTCTCATAATCTACATGGAAAAAGGATCCGACGAATAATAGATATATGTATATTTGTGAAAGAACCACATCTTGCACACCTAGAATAAACAAAACGTTGTAATCAAATTTGCTGTGATAAAAAATAAAAAAGAGTTAAAAATACGCATAAGAAGTAATGAGCCATAACCATAAAGGGCTTTTTCCCGGCACATTCCATTCTAATTTACAACCTACAACACGACTTCCATTAAGGCTCTGTTGCCCTAGTAACCAGATTTGGTAAAGGAGAAATGCTGCCGCCTTGCGGCCGTTTCCCACAAGAGCGGCTTTAAACCCACAGCTAATGGTCACTGAACATTCACAAGGACTTGGGGCAGTAAAGGACACCTGCCCTCCAAAATTGTGCTGAGGTGGGGAATGAACAAAAAAATTCAAAACAGGCAAATCTTTCAGGAAGATAGTATGAGGTGGTAAGTTTTACTCACTCTCTTTAAAGAAAAGGAAAATGGATAAAAGCTCAACCTCAGGAAGTATTAGACTCATGCAATCTAATCTACAAAAAGGTTTCAACTCTCCCCAGTCGACTGACCATCAGCAAAAGGTCTACAAACAATAAAGGCTGCAGGCGTTTTAGAGAACTCTGTACCCTCTACTTGCTGGTGAGATGTGAAAGGGTAACAGCCACTAATGAGAACAGAAAGGAGCTGCGTTGAAAAGTAAAAATTGAGGTACCATTCAATCCAGCAGGTGAACCACTGGGTCTGTCACCTGAGAAGACCAGAATCGAGAAGACACAGGCTGCAAAAGCTGCACTGCAGCCTCATTCACAATAGCCAAGACAGTGAAGCTACCAAAATGTCCATCAACAGGTGAATGGATAAAAAGTAGTGGTCCATGTACACGATGGAATCTTAGCCATGGAAAACAATGAAACACTGCTCTTTGAGGCACCACAGATGAGCCTGGAGATAATCACAAGACATGAGGTAAGTCGGAAAGCAAAAGACCTCTATCCTATGATATCACTTATAGGCGTTATCTAATAACTGACACAAATGAACCTATTTCCACAGAGAAAGACACTCACAGACTTAGAAAAGAAACTATGCTCATCTAAAAGGAAAGGTGGGGGGAATGGATCAATTAACATCAGTGTTACTATATGGATACAAATTCATATCATATACGTATATCAAAAAGACCGACCCTATAGCAAGGGAGGTCTACGGAACACTCTGTAATATTTTACCTGGGAAGAGGATCTGTACATGCATAGACATATATAATGTACAAATGAACCAGATATTGTAAACCTAGGACAAATAATATTCTAATCTATACCCCAATTAAAAAATTAAAAAAAAAAGAAGTAATGAGACATACACTAATGGGGGTTTCTCCTAGCACATTCCATTCTAATTTACAACCTAGGAACACGACTTCCAGAAAGACTCTGCTGCCCTAGTACCCAGATTTGACAACGGAGAAATGCTGCCTCCTTGTGGCCGTTTCCCTTAACAGCAGCTTTAAACCCATTGCTAAAGGTCCCTAAATATTCACCAACGTTGCAGTTCTGTAAATGACACCTGCCCTCCAAAAAAGGCCTGGGGTCGAAAATCGAGTAATAAATTCAAAAGAGGGCAACCTTCCAAGAAGACAAATTCAAGACGTATATGGTGCTCATACTTTTTTCTGTTTTTTTTCACAGAAAGGAAAAGGCGTGGGAAAATGTTGAATTTTAGGAATTTTTAAAGACATGCAAACCCAAATTAGAAAAACCTATCAGCTCACAGCAGTCAGAATGGCCATTAGCGAAAACGGTGCAAACAATAAATGCTGAAGGGATTGTGGAGAAATGCGTACCCTCGGTTCTAAGGGCCATGTGGTAAGAGCCACTAATGAAAACACAATGGAGGTGCTTTGAAAAGGGAAACATTGAGCTACCAGTCCATCAATCACACCTACTGCTGGGCCTATCTCCTGAGAAAACGAGAATCAAAAAGTCACAGGCTGGCAATCCTGCACTCCAGCAATATTTACTATAGCCATCACTTGGAAGCAATGAAAATGTCCATCATCAGAGGAAGGAACCAAGAAGAAGTGGTCCATGTACACAATGGAATATTTCTCCAATAAAAACTATAAATTAAATTTAAAAAAACAAACAAAAGGAAGGAGATATCAGCTTCTGTGGGTTTACCCGGGCACATTCCACTCTAATTTATCAGCGAGGAACACCGCTGGCCGGGAGGTCTGTTTCCCTAGTTACCAGAGTGGGGATCGTAGAAAGGATGCCGCCCTCTGGCCGTTACCTGCAAAAGCAGCTGTAAAGCCTGTGCTAATGGTCACTTCATATGAACAAGTACTGCAGGGCTGTAAGTGAAACCTGCCCTCAAAATGTCTTGAGGGAAGTAATGGCCAAAACATTTTAAAATGTGACACATACTTGAAGCAAACACTTTGAAGAACTAAGCTGTAATCACAGTTTGAAAAATAAAACGGACATGCCTTACAGGCCAATTTCAACGGAATATGACACACATGCAGATTCAACCACAAATTGGTATCAGCTCACACCAGTCAGAATCGCCATCAGCAAGAAATCTATAAACAGTAAATGCTGAAGGTGTTGTGGAGAAATGCATACCGTGAACTTTAAGAGGGACATAACCTGGAAAGAGCCACTAATGAGAACAGAATGGAGGGGCCTTTAAAAGGTAAACATTGAGCTCCCGTATGATCCAGCCGGCCCATTCCTGGACCTATAACCTAGGAAGACAGAATTGGAAAGACACAGGCAGACAAATGTGCACTGCACAGTATTACAATAGCCAAGATATGGAAGTAACCAAAAAGTCCACCAACAGATGGGTGGACCAGGAAGAACTGCTACATGTCGAGATGGAATATTAGTTAGCGAAAGAATGAAACAGTGCCATTTGCAGCACCATAGGTGAGTCTAGAAGTAATCACGCAACTTGTGGTAAGTGAGAAAGCGAAAGACACAGGTCCTATCATATCACTTATAGGTGTTACCTAAAATTCGATACCAATGAAGATATTTCCACAGAGAAGGGCAATCACAGGTTCATTAAACTTATGGTTCACCAAATGGAAAGGTGTGAGGAGTAGATACATTACGACATTGGGGTTAACAGAGATATACAAACACATGTGAAATATATAATCACCAAATACCTACGGAATACCAAGAGAGGACTACTCAATATTCTCTCATAATCTACATGGAAAAAGGATCCGACGAATAATAGATATATGTATATTTGTGAAAGAACCACATCTTGCACACCTAGAATAAACAAAACGTTGTAATCAAATTTGCTGTGATAAAAAATAAAAAAGAGTTAAAAATACGCATAAGAAGTAATGAGCCATAACCATAAAGGGCTTTTTCCCGGCACATTCCATTCTAATTTACAACCTACAACACGACTTCCATTAAGGCTCTGTTGCCCTAGTAACCAGATTTGGTAAAGGAGAAATGCTGCCGCCTTGCGGCCGTTTCCCACAAGAGCGGCTTTAAACCCACAGCTAATGGTCACTGAACATTCACAAGGACTTGGGGCAGTAAAGGACACCTGCCCTCCAAAATTGTGCTGAGGTGGGGAATGAACAAAAAAATTCAAAACAGGCAAATCTTTCAGGAAGATAGTATGAGGTGGTAAGTTTTACTCACTCTCTTTAAAGAAAAGGAAAATGGATAAAAGCTCAACCTCAGGAAGTATTAGACTCATGCAATCTAATCTACAAAAAGTTTTCAACTCTCCCCAGTCGACTGACCATCAGCAAAAGGTCTACAAACAATAAAGGCTGCAGGCTTTTTAGAGAACTCTGTACCCTCTACTTGCTGGTGAGATGTGAAAGGGTAACAGCCAATAATGAGAACAGAAAGGAGCTGCGTTGAAAAGGAAAAATTGAGGTACCATTCAATCCAGCAGGTGAACCACTGGGTCTGTCACCTGAGAAGACCAGAATCGAGAAGACACAGGCTGCAAAAGCTGCACTGCAGCCTCATTCACAATAGCCAAGACAGTGAAGCTACCAAAATGTCCATCAACAGGTGAATGGATAAAAAGTAGTGGTCCATGTACACGATGGAATCTTAGCCATGGAAAACAATGAAACACTGCTCTTTGAGGCACCACAGATGAGCCTGGAGATAATCACAAGACATGAGGTAAGTCGGAAAGCAAAAGACCTCTATCCTATGATATCACTTATAGGCGTTATCTAATAACTGACACAAATGAACCTATTTCCACAGAGAAAGACACTCACAGACTTAGAAAAGAAACTATGCTCATCTAAAAGGAAAGGTGGGGGGAATGGATCAATTAACATCAGTGTTACTATATGGATACAAATTCATATCATATACGTATATCAAAAAGACCGACCCTATAGCAAGGGAGGTCTACGGAACACTCTGTAATATTTTACCTGGGAAGAGGATCTGTACATGCATAGACATATATAATGTACAAATGAACCAGATATTGTAAACCTAGGACAAATAATATTCTAATCTATACCCCAATTAAAAAATTTAAAAACAAAGAAGTAATGAGACATACACTAATGGGGGTTTCTCCTAGCACATTCCATTCTAATTTACAACCTAGGAACACGACTTCCAGAAAGACTCTGCTGCCCTAGTACCCAGATTTGACAACGGAGAAATGCTGCCTCCTTGTGGCCGTTTCCCTTAACAGCAGCTTTAAACCCATTGCTAAAGGTCCCTAAATATTCACCAACGTTGCAGTTCTGTAAATGACACCTGCCCTCCAAAAAAGGCCTGGGGTCGAAAATCGAGTAATAAATTCAAAAGAGGGCAACCTTCCAAGAAGACAAATTCAAGACGTATATGGTACTCATACTTTTTTCTGTTTTTTTTCACAGAAAGGAAAAGGCGTGGGAAAATGTTGAATTTTAGGAATTTTTAAAGACATGCAAACCCAAATTAGAAAAACCTATCAGCTCACAGCAGTCAGAATGGCCATTAGCGAAAACGGTGCAAACAATAAATGCTGAAGGGATTGTGGAGAAATGCGTACCCTCGGTTCTAAGGGCCATGTGGTAAGAGCCACTAATGAAAACACAATGGAGGTGCTTTGAAAAGGGAAACATTGAGCTACCAGTCCATCAATCACACCTACTGCTGGGCCTATCTCCTGAGAAAACGAGAATCAAAAAGTCACAGGCTGGCAATCCTGCACTCCAGCAATATTTACTATAGCCATCACTTGGAAGCAATGAAAATGTCCATCATCAGAGGAAGGAACCAAGAAGAAGTGGTCCATGTACACAATGGAATATTTCTCCAATAAAAACTATAAATTAAATTTAAAAAAACAAACAAAAGGAAGGAGATATCAGCTTCTGTGGGTTTACCCGGGCACATTCCACTCTAATTTATCAGCGAGGAACACCGCTGGCCGGGAGGTCTGTTTCCCTAGTTACCAGAGTGGGGATCGTAGAAAGGATGCCGCCCTCTGGCCGTTACCTGCAAAAGCAGCTGTAAAGCCTGTGCTAATGGTCACTTCATATGAACAAGTACTGCAGGGCTGTAAGTGAAACCTGCCCTCAAAATGTCTTGAGGGAAGTAATGGCCAAAACATTTTAAAATGTGACACATACTTGAAGCAAACACTTTGAAGAACTAAGCTGTAATCACAGTTTGAAAAATAAAACGGACATGCCTTACAGGCCAATTTCAACGGAATATGACACACATGCAGATTCAACCACAAATTGGTATCAGCTCACACCAGTCAGAATCGCCATCAGCAAGAAATCTATAAACAGTAAATGCTGAAGGTGTTGTGGAGAAATGCATACCGTGAACTTTAAGAGGGACATAACCTGGAAAGAGCCACTAATGAGAACAGAATGGAGGGGCCTTTAAAAGGTAAACATTGAGCTCCCGTATGATCCAGCCGGCCCATTCCTGGACCTATAACCTAGGAAGACAGAATTGGAAAGACACAGGCAGACAAATGTGCACTGCACAGTATTACAATAGCCAAGATATGGAAGTAACCAAAAAGTCCACCAACAGATGGGTGGACCAGGAAGAACTGCTACATGTCGAGATGGAATATTAGTTAGCGAAAGAATGAAACAGTGCCATTTGCAGCACCATAGGTGAGTCTAGAAGTAATCACGCAACTTGTGGTAAGTGAGAAAGCGAAAGACACAGGTCCTATCATATCACTTATAGGTGTTACCTAAAATTCGATACCAATGAAGATATTTCCACAGAGAAGGGCAATCACAGGTTCATTAAACTTATGGTTCACCAAATGGAAAGGTGTGAGGAGTAGATACATTACGACATTGGGGTTAACAGAGATATACAAACACATGTGAAATATATAATCACCAAATACCTACGGAATACCAAGAGAGGACTACTCAATATTCTCTCATAATCTACATGGAAAAAGGATCCGACGAATAATAGATATATGTATATTTGTGAAAGAACCACATCTTGCACACCTAGAATAAACAAAACGTTGTAATCAAATTTGCTGTGATAAAAAATAAAAAAGAGTTAAAAATACGCATAAGAAGTAATGAGCCATAACCATAAAGGGCTTTTTCCCGGCACATTCCATTCTAATTTACAACCTACAACACGACTTCCATTAAGGCTCTGTTGCCCTAGTAACCAGATTTGGTAAAGGAGAAATGCTGCCGCCTTGCGGCCGTTTCCCACAAGAGCGGCTTTAAACCCACAGCTAATGGTCACTGAACATTCACAAGGACTTGGGGCAGTAAAGGACACCTGCCCTCCAAAATTGTGCTGAGGTGGGGAATGAACAAAAAAATTCAAAACAGGCAAATCTTTCAGGAAGATAGTATGAGGTGGTAAGTTTTACTCACTCTCTTTAAAGAAAAGGAAAATGGATAAAAGCTCAACCTCAGGAAGTATTAGACTCATGCAATCTAATCTACAAAAAGGTTTCAACTCTCCCCAGTCGACTGACCATCAGCAAAAGGTCTACAAACAATAAAGGCTGCAGGCGTTTTAGAGAACTCTGTACCCTCTACTTGCTGGTGAGATGTGAAAGGGTAACAGCCAATAATGAGAACAGAAAGGAGCTGCGTTGAAAAGTAAAAATTGAGGTACCATTCAATCCAGCAGGTGAACCACTGGGTCTGTCACCTGAGAAGACCAGAATCGAGAAGACACAGGCTGCAAAAGCTGCACTGCAGCCTCATTCACAATAGCCAAGACAGTGAAGCTACCAAAATGTCCATCAACAGGTGAATGGATAAAAAGTAGTGGTCCATGTACACGATGGAATCTTAGCCATGGAAAACAATGAAACACTGCTCTTTGAGGCACCACAGATGAGCCTGGAGATAATCACAAGACATGAGGTAAGTCGGAAAGCAAAAGACCTCTATCCTATGATATCACTTATAGGCGTTATCTAATAACTGACACAAATGAACCTATTTCCACAGAGAAAGACACTCACAGACTTAGAAAACAAACTATGCTCATCTAAAAGGAAAGGTGGGGGGAATGGATCAATTAACATCAGTGTTACTATATGGATACAAATTCATATCATATACGTATATCAAAAAGACCGACCCTATAGCAAGGGAGGTCTACGGAACACTCTGTAATATTTTACCTGGGAAGAGGATCTGTACATGCATAGACATATATAATGTACAAATGAACCAGATATTGTAAACCTAGGACAAATAATATTCTAATCTATACCCCAATTAAAAAATTTAAAAACAAAGAAGTAATGAGACATACACTAATGGGGGTTTCTCCTAGCACATTCCATTCTAATTTACAACCTAGGAACACGACTTCCAGAAAGACTCTGCTGCCCTAGTACCCAGATTTGACAACGGAGAAATGCTGCCTCCTTGTGGCCGTTTCCCTTAACAGCAGCTTTAAACCCATTGCTAAAGGTCCCTAAATATTCACCAACGTTGCAGTTCTGTAAATGACACCTGCCCTCCAAAAAAGGCCTGGGGTCGAAAATCGAGTAATAAATTCAAAAGAGGGCAACCTTCCAAGAAGACAAATTCAAGACGTATATGGTACTCATACTTTTTTCTGTTTTTTTTCACAGAAAGGAAAAGGCGTGGGAAAATGTTGAATTTTAGGAATTTTTAAAGACATGCAAACCCAAATTAGAAAAACCTATCAGCTCACAGCAGTCAGAATGGCCATTAGCGAAAACGGTGCAAACAATAAATGCTGAAGGGATTGTGGAGAAATGCGTACCCTCGGTTCTAAGGGCCATGTGGTAAGAGCCACTAATGAAAACACAATGGAGGTGCTTTGAAAAGGGAAACATTGAGCTACCAGTCCATCAATCACACCTACTGCTGGGCCTATCTCCTGAGAAAACGAGAATCAAAAAGTCACAGGCTGGCAATCCTGCACTCCAGCAATATTTACTATAGCCATCACTTGGAAGCAATGAAAATGTCCATCATCAGAGGAAGGAACCAAGAAGAAGTGGTCCATGTACACAATGGAATATTTCTCCAATAAAAACTATAAATTAAATTTAAAAAAACAAACAAAAGGAAGGAGATATCAGCTTCTGTGGGTTTACCCGGGCACATTCCACTCTAATTTATCAGCGAGGAACACCGCTGGCCGGGAGGTCTGTTTCCCTAGTTACCAGAGTGGGGATCGTAGAAAGGATGCCGCCCTCTGGCCGTTACCTGCAAAAGCAGCTGTAAAGCCTGTGCTAATGGTCACTTCATATGAACAAGTACTGCAGGGCTGTAAGTGAAACCTGCCCTCAAAATGTCTTGAGGGAAGTAATGGCCAAAACATTTTAAAATGTGACACATACTTGAAGCAAACACTTTGAAGAACTAAGCTGTAATCACAGTTTGAAAAATAAAACGGACATGCCTTACAGGCCAATTTCAACGGAATATGACACACATGCAGATTCAACCACAAATTGGTATCAGCTCACACCAGTCAGAATCGCCATCAGCAAGAAATCTATAAACAGTAAATGCTGAAGGTGTTGTGGAGAAATGCATACCGTGAACTTTAAGAGGGACATAACCTGGAAAGAGCCACTAATGAGAACAGAATGGAGGGGCCTTTAAAAGGTAAACATTGAGCTCCCGTATGATCCAGCCGGCCCATTCCTGGACCTATAACCTAGGAAGACAGAATTGGAAAGACACAGGCAGACAAATGTGCACTGCACAGTATTACAATAGCCAAGATATGGAAGTAACCAAAAAGTCCACCAACAGATGGGTGGACCAGGAAGAACTGCTACATGTCGAGATGGAATATTAGTTAGCGAAAGAATGAAACAGTGCCATTTGCAGCACCATAGGTGAGTCTAGAAGTAATCACGCAACTTGTGGTAAGTGAGAAAGCGAAAGACACAGGTCCTATCATATCACTTATAGGTGTTACCTAAAATTCGATACCAATGAAGATATTTCCACAGAGAAGGGCAATCACAGGTTCATTAAACTTATGGTTCACCAAATGGAAAGGTGTGAGGAGTAGATACATTACGACATTGGGGTTAACAGAGATATACAAACACATGTGAAATATATAATCACCAAATACCTACGGAATACCAAGAGAGGACTACTCAATATTCTCTCATAATCTACATGGAAAAAGGATCCGACGAATAATAGATATATGTATATTTGTGAAAGAACCACATCTTGCACACCTAGAATAAACAAAACGTTGTAATCAAATTTGCTGTGATAAAAAATAAAAAAGAGTTAAAAATACGCATAAGAAGTAATGAGCCATAACCATAAAGGGCTTTTTCCCGGCACATTCCATTCTAATTTACAACCTACAACACGACTTCCATTAAGGCTCTGTTGCCCTAGTAACCAGATTTGGTAAAGGAGAAATGCTGCCGCCTTGCGGCCGTTTCCCACAAGAGCGGCTTTAAACCCACAGCTAATGGTCACTGAACATTCACAAGGACTTGGGGCAGTAAAGGACACCTGCCCTCCAAAATTGTGCTGAGGTGGGGAATGAACAAAAAAATTCAAAACAGGCAAATCTTTCAGGAAGATAGTATGAGGTGGTAAGTTTTACTCACTCTCTTTAAAGAAAAGGAAAATGGATAAAAGCTCAACCTCAGGAAGTATTAGACTCATGCAATCTAATCTACAAAAAGGTTTCAACTCTCCCCAGTCGACTGACCATCAGCAAAAGGTCTACAAACAATAAAGGCTGCAGGCGTTTTAGAGAACTCTGTACCCTCTACTTGCTGGTGAGATGTGAAAGGGTAACAGCCAATAATGAGAACAGAAAGGAGCTGCGTTGAAAAGGAAAAATTGAGGTACCATTCAATCCAGCAGGTGAACCACTGGGTCTGTCACCTGAGAAGACCAGAATCGAGAAGACACAGGCTGCAAAAGCTGCACTGCAGCCTCATTCACAATAGCCAAGACAGTGAAGCTACCAAAATGTCCATCAACAGGTGAATGGATAAAAAGTAGTGGTCCATGTACACGATGGAATCTTAGCCATGGAAAACAATGAAACACTGCTCTTTGAGGCACCACAGATGAGCCTGGAGATAATCACAAGACATGAGGTAAGTCGGAAAGCAAAAGACCTCTATCCTATGATATCACTTATAGGCGTTATCTAATAACTGACACAAATGAACCTATTTCCACAGAGAAAGACACTCACAGACTTAGAAAACAAACTATGCTCATCTAAAAGGAAAGGTGGGGGGAATGGATCAATTAACATCAGTGTTACTATATGGATACAAATTCATATCATATACGTATATCAAAAAGACCGACCCTATAGCAAGGGAGGTCTACGGAACACTCTGTAATATTTTACCTGGGAAGAGGATCTGTACATGCATAGACATATATAATGTACAAATGAACCAGATATTGTAAACCTAGGACAAATAATATTCTAATCTATACCCCAATTAAAAAATTTAAAAACAAAGAAGTAATGAGACATACACTAATGGGGGTTTCTCCTAGCACATTCCATTCTAATTTACAACCTAGGAACACGACTTCCAGAAAGACTCTGCTGCCCTAGTACCCAGATTTGACAACGGAGAAATGCTGCCTCCTTGTGGCCGTTTCCCTTAACAGCAGCTTTAAACCCATTGCTAAAGGTCCCTAAATATTCACCAACGTTGCAGTTCTGTAAATGACACCTGCCCTCCAAAAAAGGCCTGGGGTCGAAAATCGAGTAATAAATTCAAAAGAGGGCAACCTTCCAAGAAGACAAATTCAAGACGTATATGGTACTCATACTTTTTTCTGTTTTTTTTCACAGAAAGGAAAAGGCGTGGGAAAATGTTGAATTTTAGGAATTTTTAAAGACATGCAAACCCAAATTAGAAAAACCTATCAGCTCACAGCAGTCAGAATGGCCATTAGCGAAAACGGTGCAAACAATAAATGCTGAAGGGATTGTGGAGAAATGCGTACCCTCGGTTCTAAGGGCCATGTGGTAAGAGCCACTAATGAAAACACAATGGAGGTGCTTTGAAAAGGGAAACATTGAGCTACCAGTCCATCAATCACACCTACTGCTGGGCCTATCTCCTGAGAAAATGAGAATCAAAAAGTCACAGGCTGGCAATCCTGCACTCCAGCAATATTTACTATAGCCATCACTTGGAAGCAATGAAAATGTCCATCATCAGAGGAAGGAACCAAGAAGAAGTGGTCCATGTACACAATGGAATATTTCTCCAATAAAAACTATAAATTAAATTTAAAAAAACAAACAAAAGGAAGGAGATATCAGCTTCTGTGGGTTTACCCGGGCACATTCCACTCTAATTTATCAGCGAGGAACACCGCTGGCCGGGAGGTCTGTTTCCCTAGTTACCAGAGTGGGGATCGTAGAAAGGATGCCGCCCTCTGGCCGTTACCTGCAAAAGCAGCTGTAAAGCCTGTGCTAATGGTCACTTCATATGAACAAGTACTGCAGGGCTGTAAGTGAAACCTGCCCTCAAAATGTCTTGAGGGAAGTAATGGCCAAAACATTTTAAAATGTGACACATACTTGAAGCAAACACTTTGAAGAACTAAGCTGTAATCACAGTTTGAAAAATAAAACGGACATGCCTTACAGGCCAATTTCAACGGAATATGACACACATGCAGATTCAACCACAAATTGGTATCAGCTCACACCAGTCAGAATCGCCATCAGCAAGAAATCTATAAACAGTAAATGCTGAAGGTGTTGTGGAGAAATGCATACCGTGAACTTTAAGAGGGACATAACCTGGAAAGAGCCACTAATGAGAACAGAATGGAGGGGCCTTTAAAAGGTAAACATTGAGCTCCCGTATGATCCAGCCGGCCCATTCCTGGACCTATAACCTAGGAAGACAGAATTGGAAAGACACAGGCAGACAAATGTGCACTGCACAGTATTACAATAGCCAAGATATGGAAGTAACCAAAAAGTCCACCAACAGATGGGTGGACCAGGAAGAACTGCTACATGTCGAGATGGAATATTAGTTAGCGAAAGAATGAAACAGTGCCATTTGCAGCACCATAGGTGAGTCTAGAAGTAATCACGCAACTTGTGGTAAGTGAGAAAGCGAAAGACACAGGTCCTATCATATCACTTATAGGTGTTACCTAAAATTCGATACCAATGAAGATATTTCCACAGAGAAGGGCAATCACAGGTTCATTAAACTTATGGTTCACCAAATGGAAAGGTGTGAGGAGTAGATACATTACGACATTGGGGTTAACAGAGATATACAAACACATGTGAAATATATAATCACCAAATACCTACGGAATACCAAGAGAGGACTACTCAATATTCTCTCATAATCTACATGGAAAAAGGATCCGACGAATAATAGATATATGTATATTTGTGAAAGAACCACATCTTGCACACCTAGAATAAACAAAACGTTGTAATCAAATTTGCTGTGATAAAAAATAAAAAAGAGTTAAAAATACGCATAAGAAGTAATGAGCCATAACCATAAAGGGCTTTTTCCCGGCACATTCCATTCTAATTTACAACCTACAACACGACTTCCATTAAGGCTCTGTTGCCCTAGTAACCAGATTTGGTAAAGGAGAAATGCTGCCGCCTTGCGGCCGTTTCCCACAAGAGCGGCTTTAAACCCACAGCTAATGGTCACTGAACATTCACAAGGACTTGGGGCAGTAAAGGACACCTGCCCTCCAAAATTGTGCTGAGGTGGGGAATGAACAAAAAAATTCAAAACAGGCAAATCTTTCAGGAAGATAGTATGAGGTGGTAAGTTTTACTCACTCTCTTTAAAGAAAAGGAAAATGGATAAAAGCTCAACCTCAGGAAGTATTAGACTCATGCAATCTAATCTACAAAAAGGTTTCAACTCTCCCCAGTCGACTGACCATCAGCAAAAGGTCTACAAACAATAAAGGCTGCAGGCGTTTTAGAGAACTCTGTACCCTCTACTTGCTGGTGAGATGTGAAAGGGTAACAGCCAATAATGAGAACAGAAAGGAGCTGCGTTGAAAAGGAAAAATTGAGGTACCATTCAATCCAGCAGGTGAACCACTGGGTCTGTCACCTGAGAAGACCAGAATCGAGAAGACACAGGCTGCAAAAGCTGCACTGCAGCCTCATTCACAATAGCCAAGACAGTGAAGCTACCAAAATGTCCATCAACAGGTGAATGGATAAAAAGTAGTGGTCCATGTACACGATGGAATCTTAGCCATGGAAAACAATGAAACACTGCTCTTTGAGGCACCACAGATGAGCCTGGAGATAATCACAAGACATGAGGTAAGTCGGAAAGCAAAAGACCTCTATCCTATGATATCACTTATAGGCGTTATCTAATAACTGACACAAATGAACCTATTTCCACAGAGAAAGACACTCACAGACTTAGAAAACAAACTATGCTCATCTAAAAGGAAAGGTGGGGGGAATGGATCAATTAACATCAGTGTTACTATATGGATACAAATTCATATCATATACGTATATCAAAAAGACCGACCCTATAGCAAGGGAGGTCTACGGAACACTCTGTAATATTTTACCTGGGAAGAGGATCTGTACATGCATAGACATATATAATGTACAAATGAACCAGATATTGTAAACCTAGGACAAATAATATTCTAATCTATACCCCAATTAAAAAATTTAAAAACAAAGAAGTAATGAGACATACACTAATGGGGGTTTCTCCTAGCACATTCCATTCTAATTTACAACCTAGGAACACGACTTCCAGAAAGACTCTGCTGCCCTAGTACCCAGATTTGACAACGGAGAAATGCTGCCTCCTTGTGGCCGTTTCCCTTAACAGCAGCTTTAAACCCATTGCTAAAGGTCCCTAAATATTCACCAACGTTGCAGTTCTGTAAATGACACCTGCCCTCCAAAAAAGGCCTGGGGTCGAAAATCGAGTAATAAATTCAAAAGAGGGCAACCTTCCAAGAAGACAAATTCAAGACGTATATGGTACTCATACTTTTTTCTGTTTTTTTTCACAGAAAGGAAAAGGCGTGGGAAAATGTTGAATTTTAGGAATTTTTAAAGACATGCAAACCCAAATTAGAAAAACCTATCAGCTCACAGCAGTCAGAATGGCCATTAGCGAAAACGGTGCAAACAATAAATGCTGAAGGGATTGTGGAGAAATGCGTACCCTCGGTTCTAAGGGCCATGTGGTAAGAGCCACTAATGAAAACACAATGGAGGTGCTTTGAAAAGGGAAACATTGAGCTACCAGTCCATCAATCACACCTACTGCTGGGCCTATCTCCTGAGAAAATGAGAATCAAAAAGTCACAGGCTGGCAATCCTGCACTCCAGCAATATTTACTATAGCCATCACTTGGAAGCAATGAAAATGTCCATCATCAGAGGAAGGAACCAAGAAGAAGTGGTCCATGTACACAATGGAATATTTCTCCAATAAAAACTATAAATTAAATTTAAAAAAACAAACAAAAGGAAGGAGATATCAGCTTCTGTGGGTTTACCCGGGCACATTCCACTCTAATTTATCAGCGAGGAACACCGCTGGCCGGGAGGTCTGTTTCCCTAGTTACCAGAGTGGGGATCGTAGAAAGGATGCCGCCCTCTGGCCGTTACCTGCAAAAGCAGCTGTAAAGCCTGTGCTAATGGTCACTTCATATGAACAAGTACTGCAGGGCTGTAAGTGAAACCTGCCCTCAAAATGTCTTGAGGGAAGTAATGGCCAAAACATTTTAAAATGTGACACATACTTGAAGCAAACACTTTGAAGAACTAAGCTGTAATCACAGTTTGAAAAATAAAACGGACATGCCTTACAGGCCAATTTCAACGGAATATGACACACATGCAGATTCAACCACAAATTGGTATCAGCTCACACCAGTCAGAATCGCCATCAGCAAGAAATCTATAAACAGTAAATGCTGAAGGTGTTGTGGAGAAATGCATACCGTGAACTTTAAGAGGGACATAACCTGGAAAGAGCCACTAATGAGAACAGAATGGAGGGGCCTTTAAAAGGTAAACATTGAGCTCCCGTATGATCCAGCCGGCCCATTCCTGGACCTATAACCTAGGAAGACAGAATTGGAAAGACACAGGCAGACAAATGTGCACTGCACAGTATTACAATAGCCAAGATATGGAAGTAACCAAAAAGTCCACCAACAGATGGGTGGACCAGGAAGAACTGCTACATGTCGAGATGGAATATTAGTTAGCGAAAGAATGAAACAGTGCCATTTGCAGCACCATAGGTGAGTCTAGAAGTAATCACGCAACTTGTGGTAAGTGAGAAAGCGAAAGACACAGGTCCTATCATATCACTTATAGGTGTTACCTAAAATTCGATACCAATGAAGATATTTCCACAGAGAAGGGCAATCACAGGTTCATTAAACTTATGGTTCACCAAATGGAAAGGTGTGAGGAGTAGATACATTACGACATTGGGGTTAACAGAGATATACAAACACATGTGAAATATATAATCACCAAATACCTACGGAATACCAAGAGAGGACTACTCAATATTCTCTCATAATCTACATGGAAAAAGGATCCGACGAATAATAGATATATGTATATTTGTGAAAGAACCACATCTTGCACACCTAGAATAAACAAAACGTTGTAATCAAATTTGCTGTGATAAAAAATAAAAAAGAGTTAAAAATACGCATAAGAAGTAATGAGCCATAACCATAAAGGGCTTTTTCCCGGCACATTCCATTCTAATTTACAACCTACAACACGACTTCCATTAAGGCTCTGTTGCCCTAGTAACCAGATTTGGTAAAGGAGAAATGCTGCCGCCTTGCGGCCGTTTCCCACAAGAGCGGCTTTAAACCCACAGCTAATGGTCACTGAACATTCACAAGGACTTGGGGCAGTAAAGGACACCTGCCCTCCAAAATTGTGCTGAGGTGGGGAATGAACAAAAAAATTCAAAACAGGCAAATCTTTCAGGAAGATAGTATGAGGTGGTAAGTTTTACTCACTCTCTTTAAAGAAAAGGAAAATGGATAAAAGCTCAACCTCAGGAAGTATTAGACTCATGCAATCTAATCTACAAAAAGGTTTCAACTCTCCCCAGTCGACTGACCATCAGCAAAAGGTCTACAAACAATAAAGGCTGCAGGCGTTTTAGAGAACTCTGTACCCTCTACTTGCTGGTGAGATGTGAAAGGGTAACAGCCAATAATGAGAACAGAAAGGAGCTGCGTTGAAAAGGAAAAATTGAGGTACCATTCAATCCAGCAGGTGAACCACTGGGTCTGTCACCTGAGAAGACCAGAATCGAGAAGACACAGGCTGCAAAAGCTGCACTGCAGCCTCATTCACAATAGCCAAGACAGTGAAGCTACCAAAATGTCCATCAACAGGTGAATGGATAAAAAGTAGTGGTCCATGTACACGATGGAATCTTAGCCATGGAAAACAATGAAACACTGCTCTTTGAGGCACCACAGATGAGCCTGGAGATAATCACAAGACATGAGGTAAGTCGGAAAGCAAAAGACCTCTATCCTATGATATCACTTATAGGCGTTATCTAATAACTGACACAAATGAACCTATTTCCACAGAGAAAGACACTCACAGACTTAGAAAACAAACTATGCTCATCTAAAAGGAAAGGTGGGGGGAATGGATCAATTAACATCAGTGTTACTATATGGATACAAATTCATATCATATACGTATATCAAAAAGACCGACCCTATAGCAAGGGAGGTCTACGGAACACTCTGTAATATTTTACCTGGGAAGAGGATCTGTACATGCATAGACATATATAATGTACAAATGAACCAGATATTGTAAACCTAGGACAAATAATATTCTAATCTATACCCCAATTAAAAAATTTAAAAACAAAGAAGTAATGAGACATACACTAATGGGGGTTTCTCCTAGCACATTCCATTCTAATTTACAACCTAGGAACACGACTTCCAGAAAGACTCTGCTGCCCTAGTACCCAGATTTGACAACGGAGAAATGCTGCCTCCTTGTGGCCGT
Source organism: Eubalaena glacialis (assembly GCF_028564815.1). NCBI lineage: Eukaryota > Metazoa > Chordata > Mammalia > Artiodactyla > Balaenidae > Eubalaena > Eubalaena glacialis. Next base: position 134,324,733 of record NC_083720.1, on the reverse strand, counting down.
TTCCCTTAACAGCAGCTTTAAACCCATTGCTAAAGGTCCCTAAATATTCACCAACGTTGCAGTTCTGTAAATGACACCTGCCCTCCAAAAAAGGCCTGGGGTCGAAAATCGAGTAATAAATTCAAAAGAGGGCAACCTTCCAAGAAGACAAATTCAAGACGTATATGGTACTCATACTTTTTTCTGTTTTTTTTTCACAGAAAGGAAAAGGCGTGGGAAAATGTTGAATTTTAGGAATTTTTAAAGACATGCAAACCCAAATTAGAAAAACCTATCAGCTCACAGCAGTCAGAATGGCCATTAGCGAAAACGGTGCAAACAATAAATGCTGAAGGGATTGTGGAGAAATGCGTACCCTCGGTTCTAAGGGCCATGTGGTAAGAGCCACTAATGAAAACACAATGGAGGTGCTTTGAAAAGGGAAACATTGAGCTACCAGTCCATCAATCACACCCACTGCTGGGCCTATCTCCTGAGAAAATGAGAATCAAAAAGTCACAGGCTGGCAATCCTGCACTCCAGCAATATTTACTATAGCCATCACTTGGAAGCAATGAAAATGTCCATCATCAGAGGAAGGAACCAAGAAGAAGTGGTCCATGTACACAATGGAATATTTCTCCAATAAAAACTATAAATTAAATTTAAAAAACAAACAAAAGGAAGGAGATATCAGCTTCTGTGGGTTTACCCGGGCACATTCCACTCTAATTTATCAGCGAGGAACACCGCTGGCCGGGAGGTCTGTTTCCCTAGTTACCAGAGTGGGGATCGTAGAAAGGATGCCGCCCTCTGGCCGTTACCTGCAAAAGCAGCTGTAAAGCCTGTGCTAATGGTCACTTCATATGAACAAGTACTGCAGGGCTGTAAGTGAAACCTGCCCTCAAAATGTCTTGAGGGAAGTAATGGCCAAAACATTTTAAAATGTGACACATACTTGAAGCAAACCCTTTGAAGAACTAAGCTGTAATCACAGTTTGAAAAATAAAACGGACATGCCTTACAGGCCAATTTCAACGGAATATGACACACATGCAGATTCAACCACAAATTGGTATCAGCTCACACCAGTCAGAATCGCCATCAGCAAGAAATCTATAAACAGTAAATGCTGAAGGTGTTGTGGAGAAATGCATACCGTGAACTTTAAGAGGGACATAACCTGGAAAGAGCCACTAATGAGAACAGAATGGAGGGGCCTTTAAAAGGTAAACATTGAGCTCCCGTATGATCCAGCCGGCCCATTCCTGGACCTATAACCTAGGAAGACAGAATTGGAAAGACACAGGCAGACAAATGTGCACTGCACAGTATTACAATAGCCAAGATATGGAAGTAACCAAAAAGTCCACCAACAGATGGGTGGACCAGGAAGAACTGCTACATGTCGAGATGGAATATTAGTTAGCGAAAGAATGAAACAATGCCATTTGCAGCACCATAGGTGAGTCTAGAAGTAATCACGCAACTTGTGGTAAGTGAGAAAGCGAAAGACACAGGTCCTATCATATCACTTATAGGTGTTACCTAAAATTCGATACCAATGAAGATATTTCCACAGAGAAGGGCAATCACAGGTTCATTAAACTTATGGTTCACCAAATGGAAAGGTGTGAGGAGTAGATACATTACGACATTGGGGTTAACAGAGATATACAAACACATGTGAAATATATAATCACCAAATACCTACGGAATACCAAGAGAGGACTACTCAATATTCTCTCATAATCTACATGGAAAAAGGATCCGACGAATAATAGATATATGTATATTTGTGAAAGAACCACATCTTGCACACCTAGAATAAACAAAACGTTGTAATCAAATTTGCTGTGATAAAAAATAAAAAAGAGTTAAAAATACGCATAAGAAGTAATGAGCCATAACCATAAAGGGCTTTTTCCCGGCACATTCCATTCTAATTTACAACCTACAACACGACTTCCATTAAGGCTCTGTTGCCCTAGTAACCAGATTTGGTAAAGGAGAAATGCTGCCGCCTTGCGGCCGTTTCCCACAAGAGCGGCTTTAAACCCACAGCTAATGGTCACTGAACATTCACAAGGACTTGGGGCAGTAAAGGACACCTGCCCTCCAAAATTGTGCTGAGGTGGGGAATGAACAAAAAAATTCAAAACAGGCAAATCTTTCAGGAAGATAGTATGAGGTGGTAAGTTTTACTCACTCTCTTTAAAGAAAAGGAAAATGGATAAAAGCTCAACCTCAGGAAGTATTAGACTCATGCAATCTAATCTACAAAAAGGTTTCAACTCTCCCCAGTCGACTGACCATCAGCAAAAGGTCTACAAACAATAAAGGCTGCAGGCGTTTTAGAGAACTCTGTACCCTCTACTTGCTGGTGAGATGTGAAAGGGTAACAGCCAATAATGAGAACAGAAAGGAGCTGCGTTGAAAAGGAAAAATTGAGGGACCATTCAATCCAGCAGGTGAACCACTGGGTCTGTCACCTGAGAAGACCAGAATCGAGAAGACACAGGCTGCAAAAGCTGCACTGCAGCCTTATTCACAATAGCCAAGACAGTGAAGCTACCAAAATGTCCATCAACAGGTGAATGGATAAAAAGTAGTGGTCCATGTACACGATGGAATCTTAGCCATGGAAAACAATGAAACACTGCTCTTTGAGGCACCACAGATGAGCCTGGAGATAATCACAAGACATGAGGTAAGTCGGAAAGCAAAAGACCTCTATCCTATGATATCACTTATAGGCGTTATCTAATAACTGACACAAATGAACCTATTTCCACAGAGAAAGACACTCACAGACTTAGAAAACAAACTATGCTCATCTAAAAGGAAAGGTGGGGGGGAATGGATCAATTAACATCAGTGTTACTATATGGATACAAATTCATATCATATACGTATATCAAAAAGACCGACCCTATAGCAAGGGAGGTCTACGGAACACTCTGTAATATTTTACCTGGGAAGAGGATCTGTACATGCATAGACATATATAATGTACAAATGAACCAGATATTGTAAACCTAGGACAAATAATATTCTAATCTATACCCCAATTAAAAAATTTAAAAAAAAAGAAGTAATGAGACATACACTAATGGGGGTTTCTCCTAGCACATTCCATTCTAATTTACAACCTAGGAACACGACTTCCAGAAAGACTCTGCTGCCCTAGTACCCAGATTTGACAACGGAGAAATGCTGCCTCCTTGTGGCCGTTTCCCTTAACAGCAGCTTTAAACCCATTGCTAAAGGTCCCTAAATATTCACCAACGTTGCAGTTCTGTAAATGACACCTGCCCTCCAAAAAAGGCCTGGGGTCGAAAATCGAGTAATAAATTCAAAAGAGGGCAACCTTCCAAGAAGACAAATTCAAGACGTATATGGTACTCATACTTTTTTCTGTTTTTTTTTCACAGAAAGGAAAAGGCGTGGGAAAATGTTGAATTTTAGGAATTTTTAAAGACATGCAAACCCAAATTAGAAAAACCTATCAGCTCACAGCAGTCAGAATGGCCATTAGCGAAAACGGTGCAAACAATAAATGCTGAAGGGATTGTGGAGAAATGCGTACCCTCGGTTCTAAGGGCCATGTGGTAAGAGCCACTAATGAAAACACAATGGAGGTGCTTTGAAAAGGGAAACATTGAGCTACCAGTCCATCAATCACACCCACTGCTGGGCCTATCTCCTGAGAAAATGAGAATCAAAAAGTCACAGGCTGGCAATCCTGCACTCCAGCAATATTTACTATAGCCATCACTTGGAAGCAATGAAAATGTCCATCATCAGAGGAAGGAACCAAGAAGAAGTGGTCCATGTACACAATGGAATATTTCTCCAATAAAAACTATAAATTAAATTTAAAAAACAAACAAAAGGAAGGAGATATCAGCTTCTGTGGGTTTACCCGGGCACATTCCACTCTAATTTATCAGTGAGGAACACCGCTGGCCGGGAGGTCTGTTTCCCTAGTTACCAGAGTGGGGATCGTAGAAAGGATGCCGCCCTCTGGCCGTTACCTGCAAAAGCAGCTGTAAAGCCTGTGCTAATGGTCACTTCATATGAACAAGTACTGCAGGGCTGTAAGTGAAACCTGCCCTCAAAATGTCTTGAGGGAAGTAATGGCCAAAACATTTTAAAATGTGACACATACTTGAAGCAAACCCTTTGAAGAACTAAGCTGTAATCACAGTTTGAAAAATAAAACGGACATGCCTTACAGGCCAATTTCAACGGAATATGACACACATGCAGATTCAACCACAAATTGGTATCAGCTCACACCAGTCAGAATCGCCATCAGCAAGAAATCTATAAACAGTAAATGCTGAAGGTGTTGTGGAGAAATGCATACCGTGAACTTTAAGAGGGACATAACCTGGAAAGAGCCACTAATGAGAACAGAATGGAGGGGCCTTTAAAAGGTAAACATTGAGCTCCCGTATGATCCAGCCGGCCCATTCCTGGACCTATAACCTAGGAAGACAGAATTGGAAAGACACAGGCAGACAAATGTGCACTGCACAGTATTACAATAGCCAAGATATGGAAGTAACCAAAAAGTCCACCAACAGATGGGTGGACCAGGAAGAACTGCTACATGTCGAGATGGAATATTAGTTAGCGAAAGAATGAAACAATGCCATTTGCAGCACCATAGGTGAGTCTAGAAGTAATCACGCAACTTGTGGTAAGTGAGAAAGCGAAAGACACAGGTCCTATCATATCACTTATAGGTGTTACCTAAAATTCGATACCAATGAAGATATTTCCACAGAGAAGGGCAATCACAGGTTCATTAAACTTATGGTTCACCAAATGGAAAGGTGTGAGGAGTAGATACATTACGACATTGGGGTTAACAGAGATATACAAACACATGTGAAATATATAATCACCAAATACCTACGGAATACCAAGAGAGGACTACTCAATATTCTCTCATAATCTACATGGAAAAAGGATCCGACGACTAATAGATATATGTATATTTGTGAAAGAACCACATCTTGCACACCTAGAATAAACAAAACGTTGTAATCAAAGTTGCTGTGATAAAAAATAAAAAAGAGTTAAAAATACGCATAAGAAGTAATGAGCCATAACCATAAAGGGCTTTTTCCCGGCACATTCCATTCTAATTTACAACCTACAACACGACTTCCATTAAGGCTCTGTTGCCCTAGTAACCAGATTTGGTAAAGGAGAAATGCTGCCGCCTTGCGGCCGTTTCCCACAAGAGCGGCTTTAAACCCACAGCTAATGGTCACTGAACATTCACAAGGACTTGGGGCAGTAAAGGACACCTGCCCTCCAAAATTGTGCTGAGGTGGGGAATGAACAAAAAAATTCAAAACAGGCAAATCTTTCAGGAAGATAGTATGAGGTGGTAAGTTTTACTCACTCTCTTTAAAGAAAAGGAAAATGGATAAAAGCTCAACCTCAGGAAGTATTAGACTCATGCAATCTAATCTACAAAAAGGTTTCAACTCTCCCCAGTCGACTGACCATCAGCAAAAGGTCTACAAACAATAAAGGCTGCAGGCGTTTTAGAGAACTCTGTACCCTCTACTTGCTGGTGAGATGTGAAAGGGTAACAGCCAATAATGAGAACAGAAAGGAGCTGCGTTGAAAAGGAAAAATTGAGGGACCATTCAATCCAGCAGGTGAACCACTGGGTCTGTCACCTGAGAAGACCAGAATCGAGAAGACACAGGCTGCAAAAGCTGCACTGCAGCCTTATTCACAATAGCCAAGACAGTGAAGCTACCAAAATGTCCATCAACAGGTGAATGGATAAAAAGTAGTGGTCCATGTACACGATGGAATCTTAGCCATGGAAAACAATGAAACACTGCTCTTTGAGGCACCACAGATGAGCCTGGAGATAATCACAAGACATGAGGTAAGTCGGAAAGCAAAAGACCTCTATCCTATGATATCACTTATAGGCGTTATCTAATAACTGACACAAATGAACCTATTTCCACAGAGAAAGACACTCACAGACTTAGAAAACAAACTATGCTCATCTAAAAGGAAAGGTGGGGGGGAATGGATCAATTAACATCAGTGTTACTATATGGATACAAATTCATATCATATACGTATATCAAAAAGACCGACCCTATAGCAAGGGAGGTCTACGGAACACTCTGTAATATTTTACCTGGGAAGAGGATCTGTACATGCATAGACATATATAATGTACAAATGAACCAGATATTGTAAACCTAGGACAAATAATATTCTAATCTATACCCCAATTAAAAAATTTAAAAACAAAGAAGTAATGAGACATACACTAATGGGGGTTTCTCCTAGCACATTCCATTCTAATTTACAACCTAGGAACACGACTTCCAGAAAGACTCTGCTGCCCTAGTACCCAGATTTGACAACGGAGAAATGCTGCCTCCTTGTGGCCGTTTCCCACAACAGCAGCTTTAAACCCATTGCTAAAGGTCCCTAAATATTCACCAACGTTGCAGTTCTGTAAATGACACCTGCCCTCCAAAAAAGGCCTGGGGTCGAAAATCGAGTAATAAATTCAAAAGAGGGCAACCTTCCAAGAAGACAAATTCAAGACGTATATGGTACTCATACTTTTTTCTGTTTTTTTTTCACAGAAAGGAAAAGGCGTGGGAAAATGTTGAATTTTAGGAATTTTTAAAGACATGCAAACCCAAATTAGAAAAACCTATCAGCTCACAGCAGTCAGAATGGCCATTAGCGAAAACGGTGCAAACAATAAATGCTGAAGGGATTGTGGAGAAATGCGTACCCTCGGTTCTAAGGGCCATGTGGTAAGAGCCACTAATGAAAACACAATGGAGGTGCTTTGAAAAGGGAAACATTGAGCTACCAGTCCATCAATCACACCCACTGCTGGGCCTATCTCCTGAGAAAATGAGAATCAAAAAGTCACAGGCTGGCAATCCTGCACTCCAGCAATATTTACTATAGCCATCACTTGGAAGCAATGAAAATGTCCATCATCAGAGGAAGGAACCAAGAAGAAGTGGTCCATGTACACAATGGAATATTTCTCCAATAAAAACTATAAATTAAATTTAAAAAACAAACAAAAGGAAGGAGATATCAGCTTCTGTGGGTTTACCCGGGCACATTCCACTCTAATTTATCAGCGAGGAACACCGCTGGCCGGGAGGTCTGTTTCCCTAGTTACCAGAGTGGGGATCGTAGAAAGGATGCCGCCCTCTGGCCGTTACCTGCAAAAGCAGCTGTAAAGCCTGTGCTAATGGTCACTTCATATGAACAAGTACTGCAGGGCTGTAAGTGAAACCTGCCCTCAAAATGTCTTGAGGGAAGTAATGGCCAAAACATTTTAAAATGTGACACATACTTGAAGCAAACACTTTGAAGAACTAAGCTGTAATCACAGTTTGAAAAATAAAACGGACATGCCTTACAGGCCAATTTCAACGGAATATGACACACATGCAGATTCAACCACAAATTGGTATCAGCTCACACCAGTCAGAATCGCCATCAGCAAGAAATCTATAAACAGTAAATGCTGAAGGTGTTGTGGAGAAATGCATACCGTGAACTTTAAGAGGGACATAACCTGGAAAGAGCCACTAATGAGAACAGAATGGAGGGGCCTTTAAAAGGTAAACATTGAGCTCCCGTATGATCCAGCCGGCCCATTCCTGGACCTATAACCTAGGAAGACAGAATTGGAAAGACACAGGCAGACAAATGTGCACTGCACAGTATTACAATAGCCAAGATATGGAAGTAACCAAAAAGTCCACCAACAGATGGGTGGACCAGGAAGAACTGCTACATGTCGAGATGGAATATTAGTTAGCGAAAGAATGAAACAATGCCATTTGCAGCACCATAGGTGAGTCTAGAAGTAATCACGCAACTTGTGGTAAGTGAGAAAGCGAAAGACACAGGTCCTATCATATCACTTATAGGTGTTACCTAAAATTCGATACCAATGAAGATATTTCCACAGAGAAGGGCAATCACAGGTTCATTAAACTTATGGTTCACCAAATGGAAAGGTGTGAGGAGTAGATACATTACGACATTGGGGTTAACAGAGATATACAAACACATGTGAAATATATAATCACCAAATACCTACGGAATACCAAGAGAGGACTACTCAATATTCTCTCATAATCTACATGGAAAAAGGATCCGACGAATAATAGATATATGTATATTTGTGAAAGAACCACATCTTGCACACCTAGAATAAACAAAACGTTGTAATCAAATTTGCTGTGATAAAAAATAAAAAAGAGTTAAAAATACGCATAAGAAGTAATGAGCCATAACCATAAAGGGCTTTTTCCCGGCACATTCCATTCTAATTTACAACCTACAACACGACTTCCATTAAGGCTCTGTTGCCCTAGTAACCAGATTTGGTAAAGGAGAAATGCTGCCGCCTTGCGGCCGTTTCCCACAAGAGCGGCTTTAAACCCACAGCTAATGGTCACTGAACATTCACAAGGACTTGGGGCAGTAAAGGACACCTGCCCTCCAAAATTGTGCTGAGGTGGGGAATGAACAAAAAAATTCAAAACAGGCAAATCTTTCAGGAAGATAGTATGAGGTGGTAAGTTTTACTCACTCTCTTTAAAGAAAAGGAAAATGGATAAAAGCTCAACCTCAGGAAGTATTAGACTCATGCAATCTAATCTACAAAAAGGTTTCAACTCTCCCCAGTCGACTGACCATCAGCAAAAGGTCTACAAACAATAAAGGCTGCAGGCGTTTTAGAGAACTCTGTACCCTCTACTTGCTGGTGAGATGTGAAAGGGTAACAGCCAATAATGAGAACAGAAAGGAGCTGCGTTGAAAAGGAAAAATTGAGGGACCATTCAATCCAGCAGGTGAACCACTGGGTCTGTCACCTGAGAAGACCAGAATCGAGAAGACACAGGCTGCAAAAGCTGCACTGCAGCCTCATTCACAATAGCCAAGACAGTGAAGCTACCAAAATGTCCATCAACAGGTGAATGGATAAAAAGTAGTGGTCCATGTACACGATGGAATCTTAGCCATGGAAAACAATGAAACACTGCTCTTTGAGGCACCACAGATGAGCCTGGAGATAATCACAAGACATGAGGTAAGTCGGAAAGCAAAAGACCTCTATCCTATGATATCACTTATAGGCGTTATCTAATAACTGACACAAATGAACCTATTTCCACAGAGAAAGACACTCACAGACTTAGAAAACAAACTATGCTCATCTAAAAGGAAAGGTGGGGGGGAATGGATCAATTAACATCAGTGTTACTATATGGATACAAATTCATATCATATACGTATATCAAAAAGACCGACCCTATAGCAAGGGAGGTCTACGGAACACTCTGTAATATTTTACCTGGGAAGAGGATCTGTACATGCATAGACATATATAATGTACAAATGAACCAGATATTGTAAACCTAGGACAAATAATATTCTAATCTATACCCCAATTAAAAAATTTAAAAAAAAAGAAGTAATGAGACATACACTAATGGGGGTTTCTCCTAGCACATTCCATTCTAATTTACAACCTAGGAACACGACTTCCAGAAAGACTCTGCTGCCCTAGTACCCAGATTTGACAACGGAGAAATGCTGCCTCCTTGTGGCCGTTTCCCACAACAGCAGCTTTAAACCCATTGCTAAAGGTCCCTAAATATTCACCAACGTTGCAGTTCTGTAAATGACACCTGCCCTCCAAAAAAGGCCTGGGGTCGAAAATCGAGTAATAAATTCAAAAGAGGGCAACCTTCCAAGAAGACAAATTCAAGACGTATATGGTACTCATACTTTTTTCTGTTTTTTTTTCACAGAAAGGAAAAGGCGTGGGAAAATGTTGAATTTTAGGAATTTTTAAAGACATGCAAACCCAAATTAGAAAAACCTATCAGCTCACAGCAGTCAGAATGGCCATAAGCGAAAACGGTGCAAACAATAAATGCTGAAGGGATTGTGGAGAAATGCGTACCCTCGGTTCTAAGGGCCATGTGGTAAGAGCCACTAATGAAAACACAATGGAGGTGCTTTGAAAAGGGAAACATTGAGCTACCAGTCCATCAATCACACCCACTGCTGGGCCTATCTCCTGAGAAAATGAGAATCAAAAAGTCACAGGCTGGCAATCCTGCACTCCAGCAATATTTACTATAGCCATCACTTGGAAGCAATGAAAATGTCCATCATCAGAGGAAGGAACCAAGAAGAAGTGGTCCATGTACACAATGGAATATTTCTCCAATAAAAACTATAAATTAAATTTAAAAAACAAACAAAAGGAAGGAGATATCAGCTTCTGTGGGTTTACCCGGGCACATTCCACTCTAATTTATCAGCGAGGAACACCGCTGGCCGGGAGGTCTGTTTCCCTAGTTACCAGAGTGGGGATCGTAGAAAGGATGCCGCCCTCTGGCCGTTACCTGCAAAAGCAGCTGTAAAGCCTGTGCTAATGGTCACTTCATATGAACAAGTACTGCAGGGCTGTAAGTGAAACCTGCCCTCAAAATGTCTTGAGGGAAGTAATGGCCAAAACATTTTAAAATGTGACACATACTTGAAGCAAACCCTTTGAAGAACTAAGCTGTAATCACAGTTTGAAAAATAAAACGGACATGCCTTACAGGCCAATTTCAACGGAATATGACACACATGCAGATTCAACCACAAATTGGTATCAGCTCACACCAGTCAGAATCGCCATCAGCAAGAAATCTATAAACAGTAAATGCTGAAGGTGTTGTGGAGAAATGCATACCGTGAACTTTAAGAGGGACATAACCTGGAAAGAGCCACTAATGAGAACAGAATGGAGGGGCCTTTAAAAGGTAAACATTGAGCTCCCGTATGATCCAGCCGGCCCATTCCTGGACCTATAACCTAGGAAGACAGAATTGGAAAGACACAGGCAGACAAATGTGCACTGCACAGTATTACAATAGCCAAGATATGGAAGTAACCAAAAAGTCCACCAACAGATGGGTGGACCAGGAAGAACTGCTACATGTCGAGATGGAATATTAGTTAGCGAAAGAATGAAACAATGCCATTTGCAGCACCATAGGTGAGTCTAGAAGTAATCACGCAACTTGTGGTAAGTGAGAAAGCGAAAGACACAGGTCCTATCATATCACTTATAGGTGTTACCTAAAATTCGATACCAATGAAGATATTTCCACAGAGAAGGGCAATCACAGGTTCATTAAACTTATGGTTCACCAAATGGAAAGGTGTGAGGAGTAGATACATTACGACATTGGGGTTAACAGAGATATACAAACACATGTGAAATATATAATCACCAAATACCTACGGAATACCAAGAGAGGACTACTCAATATTCTCTCATAATCTACATGGAAAAAGGATCCGACGAATAATAGATATATGTATATTTGTGAAAGAACCACATCTTGCACACCTAGAATAAACAAAACGTTGTAATCAAATTTGCTGTGATAAAAAATAAAAAAGAGTTAAAAATACGCATAAGAAGTAATGAGCCATAACCATAAAGGGCTTTTTCCCGGCACATTCCATTCTAATTTACAACCTACAACACGACTTCCATTAAGGCTCTGTTGCCCTAGTAACCAGATTTGGTAAAGGAGAAATGCTGCCGCCTTGCGGCCGTTTCCCACAAGAGCGGCTTTAAACCCACAGCTAATGGTCACTGAACATTCACAAGGACTTGGGGCAGTAAAGGACACCTGCCCTCCAAAATTGTGCTGAGGTGGGGAATGAACAAAAAAATTCAAAACAGGCAAATCTTTCAGGAAGATAGTATGAGGTGGTAAGTTTTACTCACTCTCTTTAAAGAAAAGGAAAATGGATAAAAGCTCAACCTCAGGAAGTATTAGACTCATGCAATCTAATCTACAAAAAGGTTTCAACTCTCCCCAGTCGACTGACCATCAGCAAAAGGTCTACAAACAATAAAGGCTGCAGGCGTTTTAGAGAACTCTGTACCCTCTACTTGCTGGTGAGATGTGAAAGGGTAACAGCCAATAATGAGAACAGAAAGGAGCTGCGTTGAAAAGGAAAAATTGAGGGACCATTCAATCCAGCAGGTGAACCACTGGGTCTGTCACCTGAGAAGACCAGAATCGAGAAGACACAGGCTGCAAAAGCTGCACTGCAGCCTCATTCACAATAGCCAAGACAGTGAAGCTACCAAAATGTCCATCAACAGGTGAATGGATAAAAAGTAGTGGTCCATGTACACGATGGAATCTTAGCCATGGAAAACAATGAAACACTGCTCTTTGAGGCACCACAGATGAGCCTGGAGATAATCACAAGACATGAGGTAAGTCGGAAAGCAAAAGACCTCTATCCTATGATATCACTTATAGGCGTTATCTAATAACTGACACAAATGAACCTATTTCCACAGAGAAAGACACTCACAGACTTAGAAAACAAACTATGCTCATCTAAAAGGAAAGGTGGGGGGGAATGGATCAATTAACATCAGTGTTACTATATGGATACAAATTCATATCATATACGTATATCAAAAAGACCGACCCTATAGCAAGGGAGGTCTACGGAACACTCTGTAATATTTTACCTGGGAAGAGGATCTGTACATGCATAGACATATATAATGTACAAATGAACCAGATATTGTAAACCTAGGACAAATAATATTCTAATCTATACCCCAATTAAAAAATTTAAAAAAAAAGAAGTAATGAGACATACACTAATGGGGGTTTCTCCTAGCACATTCCATTCTAATTTACAACCTAGGAACACGACTTCCAGAAAGACTCTGCTGCCCTAGTACCCAGATTTGACAACGGAGAAATGCTGCCTCCTTGTGGCCGTTTCCCACAACAGCAGCTTTAAACCCATTGCTAAAGGTCCCTAAATATTCACCAACGTTGCAGTTCTGTAAATGACACCTGCCCTCCAAAAAAGGCCTGGGGTCGAAAATCGAGTAATAAATTCAAAAGAGGGCAACCTTCCAAGAAGACAAATTCAAGACGTATATGGTACTCATACTTTTTTCTGTTTTTTTTTCACAGAAAGGAAAAGGCGTGGGAAAATGTTGAATTTTAGGAATTTTTAAAGACATGCAAACCCAAATTAGAAAAACCTATCAGCTCACAGCAGTCAGAATGGCCATAAGCGAAAACGGTGCAAACAATAAATGCTGAAGGGATTGTGGAGAAATGCGTACCCTCGGTTCTAAGGGCCATGTGGTAAGAGCCACTAATGAAAACACAATGGAGGTGCTTTGAAAAGGGAAACATTGAGCTACCAGTCCATCAATCACACCCACTGCTGGGCCTATCTCCTGAGAAAATGAGAATCAAAAAGTCACAGGCTGGCAATCCTGCACTCCAGCAATATTTACTATAGCCATCACTTGGAAGCAATGAAAATGTCCATCATCAGAGGAAGGAACCAAGAAGAAGTGGTCCATGTACACAATGGAATATTTCTCCAATAAAAACTATAAATTAAATTTAAAAAACAAACAAAAGGAAGGAGATATCAGCTTCTGTGGGTTTACCCGGGCACATTCCACTCTAATTTATCAGCGAGGAACACCGCTGGCCGGGAGGTCTGTTTCCCTAGTTACCAGAGTGGGGATCGTAGAAAGGATGCCGCCCTCTGGCCGTTACCTGCAAAAGCAGCTGTAAAGCCTGTGCTAATGGTCACTTCATATGAACAAGTACTGCAGGGCTGTAAGTGAAACCTGCCCTCAAAATGTCTTGAGGGAAGTAATGGCCAAAACATTTTAAAATGTGACACATACTTGAAGCAAACACTTTGAAGAACTAAGCTGTAATCACAGTTTGAAAAATAAAACGGACATGCCTTACAGGCCAATTTCAACGGAATATGACACACATGCAGATTCAACCACAAATTGGTATCAGCTCACACCAGTCAGAATCGCCATCAGCAAGAAATCTATAAACAGTAAATGCTGAAGGTGTTGTGGAGAAATGCATACCGTGAACTTTAAGAGGGACATAACCTGGAAAGAGCCACTAATGAGAACAGAATGGAGGGGCCTTTAAAAGGTAAACATTGAGCTCCCGTATGATCCAGCCGGCCCATTCCTGGACCTATAACCTAGGAAGACAGAATTGGAAAGACACAGGCAGACAAATGTGCACTGCACAGTATTACAATAGCCAAGATATGGAAGTAACCAAAAAGTCCACCAACAGATGGGTGGACCAGGAAGAACTGCTACATGTCGAGATGGAATATTAGTTAGCGAAAGAATGAAACAATGCCATTTGCAGCACCATAGGTGAGTCTAGAAGTAATCACGCAACTTGTGGTAAGTGAGAAAGCGAAAGACACAGGTCCTATCATATCACTTATAGGTGTTACCTAAAATTCGATACCAATGAAGATATTTCCACAGAGAAGGGCAATCACAGGTTCATTAAACTTATGGTTCACCAAATGGAAAGGTGTGAGGAGTAGATACATTACGACATTGGGGTTAACAGAGATATACAAACACATGTGAAATATATAATCACCAAATACCTACGGAATACCAAGAGAGGACTACTCAATATTCTCTCATAATCTACATGGAAAAAGGATCCGACGACTAATAGATATATGTATATTTGTGAAAGAACCACATCTTGCACACCTAGAATAAACAAAACGTTGTAATCAAAGTTGCTGTGATAAAAAATAAAAAAGAGTTAAAAATACGCATAAGAAGTAATGAGCCATAACCATAAAGGGCTTTTTCCTGGCACATTCCATTCTAATTTACAACCTACAACACGACTTCCATTAAGGCTCTGTTGCCCTAGTAACCAGATTTGGTAAAGGAGAAATGCTGCCGCCTTGCGGCCGTTTCCCACAAGAGCGGCTTTAAACCCACAGCTAATGGTCACTGAACATTCACAAGGACTTGGGGCAGTAAAGGACACCTGCCCTCCAAAATTGTGCTGAGGTGGGGAATGAACAAAAAAATTCAAAACAGGCAAATCTTTCAGGAAGATAGTATGAGGTGGTAAGTTTTACTCACTCTCTTTAAAGAAAAGGAAAATGGATAAAAGCTCAACCTCAGGAAGTATTAGACTCATGCAATCTAATCTACAAAAAGGTTTCAACTCTCCCCAGTCGACTGACCATCAGCAAAAGGTCTACAAACAATAAAGGCTGCAGGCGTTTTAGAGAACTCTGTACCCTCTACTTGCTGGTGAGATGTGAAAGGGTAACAGCCAATAATGAGAACAGAAAGGAGCTGCGTTGAAAAGGAAAAATTGAGGTACCATTCAATCCAGCAGGTGAACCACTGGGTCTGTCACCTGAGAAGACCAGAATCGAGAAGACACAGGCTGCAAAAGCTGCACTGCAGCCTCATTCACAATAGCCAAGACAGTGAAGCTACCAAAATGTCCATCAACAGGTGAATGGATAAAAAGTAGTGGTCCATGTACACGATGGAATCTTAGCCATGGAAAACAATGAAACACTGCTCTTTGAGGCACCACAGATGAGCCTGGAGATAATCACAAGACATGAGGTAAGTCGGAAAGCAAAAGACCTCTATCCTATGATATCACTTATAGGCGTTATCTAATAACTGACACAAATGAACCTATTTCCACAGAGAAAGACACTCACAGACTTAGAAAACAAACTATGCTCATCTAAAAGGAAAGGTGGGGGGGAATGGATCAATTAACATCAGTGTTACTATATGGATACAAATTCATATCATATACGTATATCAAAAAGACCGACCCTATAGCAAGGGAGGTCTACGGAACACTCTGTAATATTTTACCTGGGAAGAGGATCTGTACATGCATAGACATATATAATGTACAAATGAACCAGATATTGTAAACCTAGGACAAATAATATTCTAATCTATACCCCAATTAAAAAATTTAAAAAAAAAGAAGTAATGAGACATACACTAATGGGGGTTTCTCCTAGCACATTCCATTCTAATTTACAACCTAGGAACACGACTTCCAGAAAGACTCTGCTGCCCTAGTACCCAGATTTGACAACGGAGAAATGCTGCCTCCTTGTGGCCGTTTCCCACAACAGCAGCTTTAAACCCATTGCTAAAGGTCCCTAAATATTCACCAACGTTGCAGTTCTGTAAATGACACCTGCCCTCCAAAAAAGGCCTGGGGTCGAAAATCGAGTAATAAATTCAAAAGAGGGCAACCTTCCAAGAAGACAAATTCAAGACGTATATGGTACTCATACTTTTTTCTGTTTTTTTTTCACAGAAAGGAAAAGGCGTGGGAAAATGTTGAATTTTAGGAATTTTTAAAGACATGCAAACCCAAATTAGAAAAACCTATCAGCTCACAGCAGTCAGAATGGCCATTAGCGAAAACGGTGCAAACAATAAATGCTGAAGGGATTGTGGAGAAATGCGTACCCTCGGTTCTAAGGGCCATGTGGTAAGAGCCACTAATGAAAACACAATGGAGGTGCTTTGAAAAGGGAAACATTGAGCTACCAGTCCATCAATCACACCCACTGCTGGGCCTATCTCCTGAGAAAATGAGAATCAAAAAGTCACAGGCTGGCAATCCTGCACTCCAGCAATATTTACTATAGCCATCACTTGGAAGCAATGAAAATGTCCATCATCAGAGGAAGGAACCAAGAAGAAGTGGTCCATGTACACAATGGAATATTTCTCCAATAAAAACTATAAATTAAATTTAAAAAACAAACAAAAGGAAGGAGATATCAGCTTCTGTGGGTTTACCCGGGCACATTCCACTCTAATTTATCAGCGAGGAACACCGCTGGCCGGGAGGTCTGTTTCCCTAGTTACCAGAGTGGGGATCGTAGAAAGGATGCCGCCCTCTGGCCGTTACCTGCAAAAGCAGCTGTAAAGCCTGTGCTAATGGTCACTTCATATGAACAAGTACTGCAGGGCTGTAAGTGAAACCTGCCCTCAAAATGTCTTGAGGGAAGTAATGGCCAAAACATTTTAAAATGTGACACATACTTGAAGCAAACACTTTGAAGAACTAAGCTGTAATCACAGTTTGAAAAATAAAACGGACATGCCTTACAGGCCAATTTCAACGGAATATGACACACATGCAGATTCAACCACAAATTGGTATCAGCTCACACCAGTCAGAATCGCCATCAGCAAGAAATCTATAAACAGTAAATGCTGAAGGTGTTGTGGAGAAATGCATACCGTGAACTTTAAGAGGGACATAACCTGGAAAGAGCCACTAATGAGAACAGAATGGAGGGGCCTTTAAAAGGTAAACATTGAGCTCCCGTATGATCCAGCCGGCCCATTCCTGGACCTATAACCTAGGAAGACAGAATTGGAAAGACACAGGCAGACAAATGTGCACTGCACAGTATTACAATAGCCAAGATATGGAAGTAACCAAAAAGTCCACCAACAGATGGGTGGACCAGGAAGAACTGCTACATGTCGAGATGGAATATTAGTTAGCGAAAGAATGAAACAATGCCATTTGCAGCACCATAGGTGAGTCTAGAAGTAATCACGCAACTTGTGGTAAGTGAGAAAGCGAAAGACACAGGTCCTATCATATCACTTATAGGTGTTACCTAAAATTCGATACCAATGAAGATATTTCCACAGAGAAGGGCAATCACAGGTTCATTAAACTTATGGTTCACCAAATGGAAAGGTGTGAGGAGTAGATACATTACGACATTGGGGTTAACAGAGATATACAAACACATGTGAAATATATAATCACCAAATACCTACGGAATACCAAGAGAGGACTACTCAATATTCTCTCATAATCTACATGGAAAAAGGATCCGACGACTAATAGATATATGTATATTTGTGAAAGAACCACATCTTGCACACCTAGAATAAACAAAACGTTGTAATCAAAGTTGCTGTGATAAAAAATAAAAAAGAGTTAAAAATACGCATAAGAAGTAATGAGCCATAACCATAAAGGGCTTTTTCCCGGCACATTCCATTCTAATTTACAACCTACAACACGACTTCCATTAAGGCTCTGTTGCCCTAGTAACCAGATTTGGTAAAGGAGAAATGCTGCCGCCTTGCGGCCGTTTCCCACAAGAGCGGCTTTAAACCCACAGCTAATGGTCACTGAACATTCACAAGGACTTGGGGCAGTAAAGGACACCTGCCCTCCAAAATTGTGCTGAGGTGGGGAATGAACAAAAAAATTCAAAACAGGCAAATCTTTCAGGAAGATAGTATGAGGTGGTAAGTTTTACTCACTCTCTTTAAAGAAAAGGAAAATGGATAAAAGCTCAACCTCAGGAAGTATTAGACTCATGCAATCTAATCTACAAAAAGGTTTCAACTCTCCCCAGTCGACTGACCATCAGCAAAAGGTCTACAAACAATAAAGGCTGCAGGCGTTTTAGAGAACTCTGTACCCTCTACTTGCTGGTGAGATGTGAAAGGGTAACAGCCAATAATGAGAACAGAAAGGAGCTGCGTTGAAAAGGAAAAATTGAGGGACCATTCAATCCAGCAGGTGAACCACTGGGTCTGTCACCTGAGAAGACCAGAATCGAGAAGACACAGGCTGCAAAAGCTGCACTGCAGCCTCATTCACAATAGCCAAGACAGTGAAGCTACCAAAATGTCCATCAACAGGTGAATGGATAAAAAGTAGTGGTCCATGTACACGATGGAATCTTAGCCATGGAAAACAATGAAACACTGCTCTTTGAGGCACCACAGATGAGCCTGGAGATAATCACAAGACATGAGGTAAGTCAGAAAGCAAAAGACCTCTATCCTATGATATCACTTATAGGCGTTATCTAATAACTGACACAAATGAACCTATTTCCACAGAGAAAGACACTCACAGACTTAGAAAACAAACTATGCTCATCTAAAAGGAAAGGTGGGGGGGAATGGATCAATTAACATCAGTGTTACTATATGGATACAAATTCATATCATATACGTATATCAAAAAGACCGACCCTATAGCAAGGGAGGTCTACGGAACACTCTGTAATATTTTACCTGGGAAGAGGATCTGTACATGCATAGACATATATAATGTACAAATGAACCAGATATTGTAAACCTAGGACAAATAATATTCTAATCTATACCCCAATTAAAAAATTTAAAAAAAAAGAAGTAATGAGACATACACTAATGGGGGTTTCTCCTAGCACATTCCATTCTAATTTACAACCTAGGAACACGACTTCCAGAAAGACTCTGCTGCCCTAGTACCCAGATTTGACAACGGAGAAATGCTGCCTCCTTGTGGCCGTTTCCCACAACAGCAGCTTTAAACCCATTGCTAAAGGTCCCTAAATATTCACCAACGTTGCAGTTCTGTAAATGACACCTGCCCTCCAAAAAAGGCCTGGGGTCGAAAATCGAGTAATAAATTCAAAAGAGGGCAACCTTCCAAGAAGACAAATTCAAGACGTATATGGTACTCATACTTTTTTCTGTTTTTTTTTCACAGAAAGGAAAAGGCGTGGGAAAATGTTGAATTTTAGGAATTTTTAAAGACATGCAAACCCAAATTAGAAAAACCTATCAGCTCACAGCAGTCAGAATGGCCATAAGCGAAAACGGTGCAAACAATAAATGCTGAAGGGATTGTGGAGAAATGCGTACCCTCGGTTCTAAGGGCCATGTGGTAAGAGCCACTAATGAAAACACAATGGAGGTGCTTTGAAAAGGGAAACATTGAGCTACCAGTCCATCAATCACACCCACTGCTGGGCCTATCTCCTGAGAAAATGAGAATCAAAAAGTCACAGGCTGGCAATCCTGCACTCCAGCAATATTTACTATAGCCATCACTTGGAAGCAATGAAAATGTCCATCATCAGAGGAAGGAACCAAGAAGAAGTGGTCCATGTACACAATGGAATATTTCTCCAATAAAAACTATAAATTAAATTTAAAAAACAAACAAAAGGAAGGAGATATCAGCTTCTGTGGGTTTACCCGGGCACATTCCACTCTAATTTATCAGCGAGGAACACCGCTGGCCGGGAGGTCTGTTTCCCTAGTTACCAGAGTGGGGATCGTAGAAAGGATGCCGCCCTCTGGCCGTTACCTGCAAAAGCAGCTGTAAAGCCTGTGCTAATGGTCACTTCATATGAACAAGTACTGCAGGGCTGTAAGTGAAACCTGCCCTCAAAATGTCTTGAGGGAAGTAATGGCCAAAACATTTTAAAATGTGACACATACTTGAAGCAAACCCTTTGAAGAACTAAGCTGTAATCACAGTTTGAAAAATAAAACGGACATGCCTTACAGGCCAATTTCAACGGAATATGACACACATGCAGATTCAACCACAAATTGGTATCAGCTCACACCAGTCAGAATCGCCATCAGCAAGAAATCTATAAACAGTAAATGCTGAAGGTGTTGTGGAGAAATGCATACCGTGAACTTTAAGAGGGACATAACCTGGAAAGAGCCACTAATGAGAACAGAATGGAGGGGCCTTTAAAAGGTAAACATTGAGCTCCCGTATGATCCAGCCGGCCCATTCCTGGACCTATAACCTAGGAAGACAGAATTGGAAAGACACAGGCAGACAAATGTGCACTGCACAGTATTACAATAGCCAAGATATGGAAGTAACCAAAAAGTCCACCAACAGATGGGTGGACCAGGAAGAACTGCTACATGTCGAGATGGAATATTAGTTAGCGAAAGAATGAAACAATGCCATTTGCAGCACCATAGGTGAGTCTAGAAGTAATCACGCAACTTGTGGTAAGTGAGAAAGCGAAAGACACAGGTCCTATCATATCACTTATAGGTGTTACCTAAAATTCGATACCAATGAAGATATTTCCACAGAGAAGGGCAATCACAGGTTCATTAAACTTATGGTTCACCAAATGGAAAGGTGTGAGGAGTAGATACATTACGACATTGGGGTTAACAGAGATATACAAACACATGTGAAATATATAATCACCAAATACCTACGGAATACCAAGAGAGGACTACTCAATATTCTCTCATAATCTACATGGAAAAAGGATCCGACGAATAATAGATATATGTATATTTGTGAAAGAACCACATCTTGCACACCTAGAATAAACAAAACGTTGTAATCAAATTTGCTGTGATAAAAAATAAAAAAGAGTTAAAAATACGCATAAGAAGTAATGAGCCATAACCATAAAGGGCTTTTTCCCGGCACATTCCATTCTAATTTACAACCTACAACACGACTTCCATTAAGGCTCTGTTGCCCTAGTAACCAGATTTGGTAAAGGAGAAATGCTGCCGCCTTGCGGCCGTTTCCCACAAGAGCGGCTTTAAACCCACAGCTAATGGTCACTGAACATTCACAAGGACTTGGGGCAGTAAAGGACACCTGCCCTCCAAAATTGTGCTGAGGTGGGGAATGAACAAAAAAATTCAAAACAGGCAAATCTTTCAGGAAGATAGTATGAGGTGGTAAGTTTTACTCACTCTCTTTAAAGAAAAGGAAAATGGATAAAAGCTCAACCTCAGGAAGTATTAGACTCATGCAATCTAATCTACAAAAAGGTTTCAACTCTCCCCAGTCGACTGACCATCAGCAAAAGGTCTACAAACAATAAAGGCTGCAGGCGTTTTAGAGAACTCTGTACCCTCTACTTGCTGGTGAGATGTGAAAGGGTAACAGCCAATAATGAGAACAGAAAGGAGCTGCGTTGAAAAGGAAAAATTGAGGGACCATTCAATCCAGCAGGTGAACCACTGGGTCTGTCACCTGAGAAGACCAGAATCGAGAAGACACAGGCTGCAAAAGCTGCACTGCAGCCTCATTCACAATAGCCAAGACAGTGAAGCTACCAAAATGTCCATCAACAGGTGAATGGATAAAAAGTAGTGGTCCATGTACACGATGGAATCTTAGCCATGGAAAACAATGAAACACTGCTCTTTGAGGCACCACAGATGAGCCTGGAGATAATCACAAGACATGAGGTAAGTCGGAAAGCAAAAGACCTCTATCCTATGATATCACTTATAGGCGTTATCTAATAACTGACACAAATGAACCTATTTCCACAGAGAAAGACACTCACAGACTTAGAAAACAAACTATGCTCATCTAAAAGGAAAGGTGGGGGGGAATGGATCAATTAACATCAGTGTTACTATATGGATACAAATTCATATCATATACGTATATCAAAAAGACCGACCCTATAGCAAGGGAGGTCTACGGAACACTCTGTAATATTTTACCTGGGAAGAGGATCTGTACATGCATAGACATATATAATGTACAAATGAACCAGATATTGTAAACCTAGGACAAATAATATTCTAATCTATACCCCAATTAAAAAATTTAAAAAAAAAGAAGTAATGAGACATACACTAATGGGGGTTTCTCCTAGCACATTCCATTCTAATTTACAACCTAGGAACACGACTTCCAGAAAGACTCTGCTGCCCTAGTACCCAGATTTGACAACGGAGAAATGCTGCCTCCTTGTGGCCGTTTCCCACAACAGCAGCTTTAAACCCATTGCTAAAGGTCCCTAAATATTCACCAACGTTGCAGTTCTGTAAATGACACCTGCCCTCCAAAAAAGGCCTGGGGTCGAAAATCGAGTAATAAATTCAAAAGAGGGCAACCTTCCAAGAAGACAAATTCAAGACGTATATGGTACTCATACTTTTTTCTGTTTTTTTTTCACAGAAAGGAAAAGGCGTGGGAAAATGTTGAATTTTAGGAATTTTTAAAGACATGCAAACCCAAATTAGAAAAACCTATCAGCTCACAGCAGTCAGAATGGCCATAAGCGAAAACGGTGCAAACAATAAATGCTGAAGGGATTGTGGAGAAATGCGTACCCTCGGTTCTAAGGGCCATGTGGTAAGAGCCACTAATGAAAACACAATGGAGGTGCTTTGAAAAGGGAAACATTGAGCTACCAGTCCATCAATCACACCCACTGCTGGGCCTATCTCCTGAGAAAATGAGAATCAAAAAGTCACAGGCTGGCAATCCTGCACTCCAGCAATATTTACTATAGCCATCACTTGGAAGCAATGAAAATGTCCATCATCAGAGGAAGGAACCAGGAAGAAGTGGTCCATGTACACAATGGAATATTTCTCCAATAAAAACTATAAATTAAATTTAAAAAACAAACAAAAGGAAGGAGATATCAGCTTCTGTGGGTTTACCCGGGCACATTCCACTCTAATTTATCAGCGAGGAACACCGCTGGCCGGGAGGTCTGTTTCCCTAGTTACCAGAGTGGGGATCGTAGAAAGGATGCCGCCCTCTGGCCGTTACCTGCAAAAGCAGCTGTAAAGCCTGTGCTAATGGTCACTTCATATGAACAAGTACTGCAGGGCTGTAAGTGAAACCTGCCCTCAAAATGTCTTGAGGGAAGTAATGGCCAAAACATTTTAAAATGTGACACATACTTGAAGCAAACACTTTGAAGAACTAAGCTGTAATCACAGTTTGAAAAATAAAACGGACATGCCTTACAGGCCAATTTCAACGGAATATGACACACATGCAGATTCAACCACAAATTGGTATCAGCTCACACCAGTCAGAATCGCCATCAGCAAGAAATCTATAAACAGTAAATGCTGAAGGTGTTGTGGAGAAATGCATACCGTGAACTTTAAGAGGGACATAACCTGGAAAGAGCCACTAATGAGAACAGAATGGAGGGGCCATTAAAAGGTAAACATTGAGCTCCCGTATGATTCAGCCGGCCCATTCCTGGACCTATAACCTAGGAAGACAGAATTGGAAAGACACAGGCAGACAAATGTGCACTGCATAGTATTACAATAGCCAAGATATGGAAGTAACCAAGAAGTCCACCAACAGATGGGTGGACCAGGAAGAACTGCTACATGTCGAGATGGAATATTAGTTAGCGAAAGAATGAAACAATGCCATTTGCAGCACCATAGGTGAGTCTAGAAGTAATCACGCAACTTGTGGTAAGTGAGAAAGCGAAAGACACAGGTCCTATCATATCACTTATAGGTGTTACCTAAAATTCGATACCAATGAAGATATTTCCACAGAGAAGGGCAATCACAGGTTCATTAAACTTATGGTTCACCAAATGGAAAGGTGTGAGGAGTAGATACATTACGACATTGGGGTTAACAGAGATATACAAACACATGTGAAATATATAATCACCAAATACCTACGGAATACCAAGAGAGGACTACTCAATATTCTCTCATAATCTACATGGAAAAAGGATCCGACGAATAATAGATATATGTATATTTGTGAAAGAACCACATCTTGCACACCTAGAATAAACAAAACGTTGTAATCAAATTTGCTGTGATAAAAAATAAAAAAGAGTTAAAAATACGCATAAGAAGTAATGAGCCATAACCATAAAGGGCTTTTTCCCGGCACATTCCATTCTAATTTACAACCTACAACACGACTTCCATTAAGGCTCTGTTGCCCTAGTAACCAGATTTGGTAAAGGAGAAATGCTGCCGCCTTGCGGCCGTTTCCCACAAGAGCGGCTTTAAACCCACAGCTAATGGTCACTGAACATTCACAAGGACTTGGGGCAGTAAAGGACACCTGCCCTCCAAAATTGTGCTGAGGTGGGGAATGAACAAAAAAATTCAAAACAGGCAAATCTTTCAGGAAGATAGTATGAGGTGGTAAGTTTTACTCACTCTCTTTAAAGAAAAGGAAAATGGATAAAAGCTCAACCTCAGGAAGTATTAGACTCATGCAATCTAATCTACAAAAAGGTTTCAACTCTCCCCAGTCGACTGACCATCAGCAAAAGGTCTACAAACAATAAAGGCTGCAGGCGTTTTAGAGAACTCTGTACCCTCTACTTGCTGGTGAGATGTGAAAGGGTAACAGCCAATAATGAGAACAGAAAGGAGCTGCGTTGAAAAGGAAAAATTGAGGGACCATTCAATCCAGCAGGTGAACCACTGGGTCTGTCACCTGAGAAGACCAGAATCGAGAAGACACAGGCTGCAAAAGCTGCACTGCAGCCTCATTCACAATAGCCAAGACAGTGAAGCTACCAAAATGTCCATCAACAGGTGAATGGATAAAAAGTAGTGGTCCATGTACACGATGGAATCTTAGCCATGGAAAACAATGAAACACTGCTCTTTGAGGCACCACAGATGAGCCTGGAGATAATCACAAGACATGAGGTAAGTCGGAAAGCAAAAGACCTCTATCCTATGATATCACTTATAGGCGTTATCTAATAACTGACACAAATGAACCTATTTCCACAGAGAAAGACACTCACAGACTTAGAAAACAAACTATGCTCATCTAAAAGGAAAGGTGGGGGGGAATGGATCAATTAACATCAGTGTTACTATATGGATACAAATTCATATCATATACGTATATCAAAAAGACCGACCCTATAGCAAGGGAGGTCTACGGAACACTCTGTAATATTTTACCTGGGAAGAGGATCTGTACATGCATAGACATATATAATGTACAAATGAACCAGATATTGTAAACCTAGGACAAATAATATTCTAATCTATACCCCAATTAAAAAATTTAAAAAAAAAGAAGTAATGAGACATACACTAATGGGGGTTTCTCCTAGCACATTCCATTCTAATTTACAACCTAGGAACACGACTTCCAGAAAGACTCTGCTGCCCTAGTACCCAGATTTGACAACGGAGAAATGCTGCCTCCTTGTGGCCGTTTCCCACAACAGCAGCTTTAAACCCATTGCTAAAGGTCCCTAAATATTCACCAACGTTGCAGTTCTGTAAATGACACCTGCCCTCCAAAAAAGGCCTGGGGTCGAAAATCGAGTAATAAATTCAAAAGAGGGCAACCTTCCAAGAAGACAAATTCAAGACGTATATGGTACTCATACTTTTTTCTGTTTTTTTTTCACAGAAAGGAAAAGGCGTGGGAAAATGTTGAATTTTAGGAATTTTTAAAGACATGCAAACCCAAATTAGAAAAACCTATCAGCTCACAGCAGTCAGAATGGCCATTAGCGAAAACGGTGCAAACAATAAATGCTGAAGGGATTGTGGAGAAATGCGTACCCTCGGTTCTAAGGGCCATGTGGTAAGAGCCACTAATGAAAACACAATGGAGGTGCTTTGAAAAGGGAAACATTGAGCTACCAGTCCATCAATCACACCCACTGCTGGGCCTATCTCCTGAGAAAATGAGAATCAAAAAGTCACAGGCTGGCAATCCTGCACTCCAGCAATATTTACTATAGCCATCACTTGGAAGCAATGAAAATGTCCATCATCAGAGGAAGGAACCAGGAAGAAGTGGTCCATGTACACAATGGAATATTTCTCCAATAAAAACTATAAATTAAATTTAAAAAACAAACAAAAGGAAGGAGATATCAGCTTCTGTGGGTTTACCCGGGCACATTCCACTCTAATTTATCAGCGAGGAACACCGCTGGCCGGGAGGTCTGTTTCCCTAGTTACCAGAGTGGGGATCGTAGAAAGGATGCCGCCCTCTGGCCGTTACCTGCAAAAGCAGCTGTAAAGCCTGTGCTAATGGTCACTTCATATGAACAAGTACTGCAGGGCTGTAAGTGAAACCTGCCCTCAAAATGTCTTGAGGGAAGTAATGGCCAAAACATTTTAAAATGTGACACATACTTGAAGCAAACACTTTGAAGAACTAAGCTGTAATCACAGTTTGAAAAATAAAACGGACATGCCTTACAGGCCAATTTCAACGGAATATGACACACATGCAGATTCAACCACAAATTGGTATCAGCTCACACCAGTCAGAATCGCCATCAGCAAGAAATCTATAAACAGTAAATGCTGAAGGTGTTGTGGAGAAATGCATACCGTGAACTTTAAGAGGGACATAACCTGGAAAGAGCCACTAATGAGAACAGAATGGAGGGGCCTTTAAAAGGTAAACATTGAGCTCCCGTATGATCCAGCCGGCCCATTCCTGGACCTATAACCTAGGAAGACAGAATTGGAAAGACACAGGCAGACAAATGTGCACTGCACAGTATTACAATAGCCAAGATATGGAAGTAACCAAGAAGTCCACCAACAGATGGGTGGACCAGGAAGAACTGCTACATGTCGAGATGGAATATTAGTTAGCGAAAGAATGAAACAATGCCATTTGCAGCACCATAGGTGAGTCTAGAAGTAATCACGCAACTTGTGGTAAGTGAGAAAGCGAAAGACACAGGTCCTATCATATCACTTATAGGTGTTACCTAAAATTCGATACCAATGAAGATATTTCCACAGAGAAGGGCAATCACAGGTTCATTAAACTTATGGTTCACCAAATGGAAAGGTGTGAGGAGTAGATACATTACGACATTGGGGTTAACAGAGATATACAAACACATGTGAAATATATAATCACCAAATACCTACGGAATACCAAGAGAGGACTACTCAATATTCTCTCATAATCTACATGGAAAAAGGATCCGACGAATAATAGATATATGTATATTTGTGAAAGAACCACATCTTGCACACCTAGAATAAACAAAACGTTGTAATCAAAGTTGCTGTGATAAAAAATAAAAAAGAGTTAAAAATACGCATAAGAAGTAATGAGCCATAACCATAAAGGGCTTTTTCCCGGCACATTCCATTCTAATTTACAACCTACAACACGACTTCCATTAAGGCTCTGTTGCCCTAGTAACCAGATTTGGTAAAGGAGAAATGCTGCCGCCTTGCGGCCGTTTCCCACAAGAGCGGCTTTAAACCCACAGCTAATGGTCACTGAACATTCACAAGGACTTGGGGCAGTAAAGGACACCTGCCCTCCAAAATTGTGCTGAGGTGGGGAATGAACAAAAAAATTCAAAACAGGCAAATCTTTCAGGAAGATAGTATGAGGTGGTAAGTTTTACTCACTCTCTTTAAAGAAAAGGAAAATGGATAAAAGCTCAACCTCAGGAAGTATTAGACTCATGCAATCTAATCTACAAAAAGGTTTCAACTCTCCCCAGTCGACTGACCATCAGCAAAAGGTCTACAAACAATAAAGGCTGCAGGCGTTTTAGAGAACTCTGTACCCTCTACTTGCTGGTGAGATGTGAAAGGGTAGCAGCCAATAATGAGAACAGAAAGGAGCTGCGTTGAAAAGGAAAAATTGAGGTACCATTCAATCCAGCAGGTGAACCACTGGGTCTGTCACCTGAGAAGACCAGAATCGAGAAGACACAGGCTGCAAAAGCTGCACTGCAGCCTCATTCACAATAGCCAAGACAGTGAAGCTACCAAAATGTCCATCAACAGGTGAATGGATAAAAAGTAGTGGTCCATGTACACGATGGAATCTTAGCCATGGAAAACAATGAAACACTGCTCTTTGAGGCACCACAGATGAGCCTGGAGATAATCACAAGACATGAGGTAAGTCGGAAAGCAAAAGACCTCTATCCTATGATATCACTTATAGGCGTTATCTAATAACTGACACAAATGAACCTATTTCCACAGAGAAAGACACTCACAGACTTAGAAAACAAACTATGCTCATCTAAAAGGAAAGGTGGGGGGGAATGGATCAATTAACATCAGTGTTACTATATGGATACAAATTCATATCATATACGTATATCAAAAAGACCGACCCTATAGCAAGGGAGGTCTACGGAACACTCTGTAATATTTTACCTGGGAAGAGGATCTGTACATGCATAGACATATATAATGTACAAATGAACCAGATATTGTAAACCTAGGACAAATAATATTCTAATCTATACCCCAATTAAAAAATTTAAAAACAAAGAAGTAATGAGACATACACTAATGGGGGTTTCTCCTAGCACATTCCATTCTAATTTACAACCTAGGAACACGACTTCCAGAAAGACTCTGCTGCCCTAGTACCCAGATTTGACAACGGAGAAATGCTGCCTCCTTGTGGCCGTTTCCCTTAACAGCAGCTTTAAACCCATTGCTAAAGGTCCCTAAATATTCACCAACGTTGCAGTTCTGTAAATGACACCTGCCCTCCAAAAAAGGCCTGGGGTCGAAAATCGAGTAATAAATTCAAAAGAGGGCAACCTTCCAAGAAGACAAATTCAAGACGTATATGGTACTCATACTTTTTTCTGTTTTTTTTTTCACAGAAAGGAAAAGGCGTGGGAAAATGTTGAATTTTAGGAATTTTTAAAGACATGCAAACCCAAATTAGAAAAACCTATCAGCTCACAGCAGTCAGAATGGCCATTAGCGAAAACGGTGCAAACAATAAATGCTGAAGGGATTGTGGAGAAATGCGTACCCTCGGTTCTAAGGGCCATGTGGTAAGAGCCACTAATGAAAACACAATGGAGGTGCTTTGAAAAGGGAAACATTGAGCTACCAGTCCATCAATCACACCCACTGCTGGGCCTATCTCCTGAGAAAATGAGAATCAAAAAGTCACAGGCTGGCAATCCTGCACTCCAGCAATATTTACTATAGCCATCACTTGGAAGCAATGAAAATGTCCATCATCAGAGGAAGGAACCAAGAAGAAGTGGTCCATGTACACAATGGAATATTTCTCCAATAAAAACTATAAATTAAATTTAAAAAACAAACAAAAGGAAGGAGATATCAGCTTCTGTGGGTTTACCCGGGCACATTCCACTCTAATTTATCAGCGAGGAACACCGCTGGCCGGGAGGTCTGTTTCCCTAGTTACCAGAGTGGGGATCGTAGAAAGGATGCCGCCCTCTGGCCGTTACCTGCAAAAGCAGCTGTAAAGCCTGTGCTAATGGTCACTTCATATGAACAAGTACTGCAGGGCTGTAAGTGAAACCTGCCCTCAAAATGTCTTGAGGGAAGTAATGGCCAAAACATTTTAAAATGTGACACATACTTGAAGCAAACACTTTGAAGAACTAAGCTGTAATCACAGTTTGAAAAATAAAACGGACATGCCTTACAGGCCAATTTCAACGGAATATGACACACATGCAGATTCAACCACAAATTGGTATCAGCTCACACCAGTCAGAATCGCCATCAGCAAGAAATCTATAAACAGTAAATGCTGAAGGTGTTGTGGAGAAATGCATACCGTGAACTTTAAGAGGGACATAACCTGGAAAGAGCCACTAATGAGAACAGAATGGAGGGGCCTTTAAAAGGTAAACATTGAGCTCCCGTATGATCCAGCCGGCCCATTCCTGGACCTATAACCTAGGAAGACAGAATTGGAAAGACACAGGCAGACAAATGTGCACTGCACAGTATTACAATAGCCAAGATATGGAAGTAACCAAGAAGTCCACCAACAGATGGGTGGACCAGGAAGAACTGCTACATGTCGAGATGGAATATTAGTTAGCGAAAGAATGAAACAATGCCATTTGCAGCACCATAGGTGAGTCTAGAAGTAATCACGCAACTTGTGGTAAGTGAGAAAGCGAAAGACACAGGTCCTATCATATCACTTATAGGTGTTACCTAAAATTCGATACCAATGAAGATATTTCCACAGAGAAGGGCAATCACAGGTTCATTAAACTTATGGTTCACCAAATGGAAAGGTGTGAGGAGTAGATACATTACGACATTGGGGTTAACAGAGATATACAAACACATGTGAAATATATAATCACCAAATACCTACGGAATACCAAGAGAGGACTACTCAATATTCTCTCATAATCTACATGGAAAAAGGATCCGACGAATAATAGATATATGTATATTTGTGAAAGAACCACATCTTGCACACCTAGAATAAACAAAACGTTGTAATCAAAGTTGCTGTGATAAAAAATAAAAAAGAGTTAAAAATACGCATAAGAAGTAATGAGCCATAACCATAAAGGGCTTTTTCCCGGCACATTCCATTCTAATTTACAACCTACAACACGACTTCCATTAAGGCTCTGTTGCCCTAGTAACCAGATTTGGTAAAGGAGAAATGCTGCCGCCTTGCGGCCGTTTCCCACAAGAGCGGCTTTAAACCCACAGCTAATGGTCACTGAACATTCACAAGGACTTGGGGCAGTAAAGGACACCTGCCCTCCAAAATTGTGCTGAGGTGGGGAATGAACAAAAAAATTCAAAACAGGCAAATCTTTCAGGAAGATAGTATGAGGTGGTAAGTTTTACTCACTCTCTTTAAAGAAAAGGAAAATGGATAAAAGCTCAACCTCAGGAAGTATTAGACTCATGCAATCTAATCTACAAAAAGGTTTCAACTCTCCCCAGTCGACTGACCATCAGCAAAAGGTCTACAAACAATAAAGGCTGCAGGCGTTTTAGAGAACTCTGTACCCTCTACTTGCTGGTGAGATGTGAAAGGGTAACAGCCAATAATGAGAACAGAAAGGAGCTGCGTTGAAAAGGAAAAATTGAGGGACCATTCAATCCAGCAGGTGAACCACTGGGTCTGTCACCTGAGAAGACCAGAATCGAGAAGACACAGGCTGCAAAAGCTGCACTGCAGCCTCATTCACAATAGCCAAGACAGTGAAGCTACCAAAATGTCCATCAACAGGTGAATGGATAAAAAGTAGTGGTCCATGTACACGATGGAATCTTAGCCATGGAAAACAATGAAACACTGCTCTTTGAGGCACCACAGATGAGCCTGGAGATAATCACAAGACATGAGGTAAGTCGGAAAGCAAAAGACCTCTATCCTATGATATCACTTATAGGCGTTATCTAATAACTGACACAAATGAACCTATTTCCACAGAGAAAGACACTCACAGACTTAGAAAACAAACTATGCTCATCTAAAAGGAAAGGTGGGGGGGAATGGATCAATTAACATCAGTGTTACTATATGGATACAAATTCATATCATATACGTATATCAAAAAGACCGACCCTATAGCAAGGGAGGTCTACGGAACACTCTGTAATATTTTACCTGGGAAGAGGATCTGTACATGCATAGACATATATAATGTACAAATGAACCAGATATTGTAAACCTAGGACAAATAATATTCTAATCTATACCCCAATTAAAAAATTTAAAAAAAAAGAAGTAATGAGACATACACTAATGGGGGTTTCTCCTAGCACATTCCATTCTAATTTACAACCTAGGAACACGACTTCCAGAAAGACTCTGCTGCCCTAGTACCCAGATTTGACAACGGAGAAATGCTGCCTCCTTGTGGCCGTTTCCCACAACAGCAGCTTTAAACCCATTGCTAAAGGTCCCTAAATATTCACCAACGTTGCAGTTCTGTAAATGACACCTGCCCTCCAAAAAAGGCCTGGGGTCGAAAATCGAGTAATAAATTCAAAAGAGGGCAACCTTCCAAGAAGACAAATTCAAGACGTATATGGTACTCATACTTTTTTCTGTTTTTTTTTTCACAGAAAGGAAAAGGCGTGGGAAAATGTTGAATTTTAGGAATTTTTAAAGACATGCAAACCCAAATTAGAAAAACCTATCAGCTCACAGCAGTCAGAATGGCCATTAGCGAAAACGGTGCAAACAATAAATGCTGAAGGGATTGTGGAGAAATGCGTACCCTCGGTTCTAAGGGCCATGTGGTAAGAGCCACTAATGAAAACACAATGGAGGTGCTTTGAAAAGGGAAACATTGAGCTACCAGTCCATCAATCACACCCACTGCTGGGCCTATCTCCTGAGAAAATGAGAATCAAAAAGTCACAGGCTGGCAATCCTGCACTCCAGCAATATTTACTATAGCCATCACTTGGAAGCAATGAAAATGTCCATCATCAGAGGAAGGAACCAAGAAGAAGTGGTCCATGTACACAATGGAATATTTCTCCAATAAAAACTATAAATTAAATTTAAAAAACAAACAAAAGGAAGGAGATATCAGCTTCTGTGGGTTTACCCGGGCACATTCCACTCTAATTTATCAGCGAGGAACACCGCTGGCCGGGAGGTCTGTTTCCCTAGTTACCAGAGTGGGGATCGTAGAAAGGATGCCGCCCTCTGGCCGTTACCTGCAAAAGCAGCTGTAAAGCCTGTGCTAATGGTCACTTCATATGAACAAGTACTGCAGGGCTGTAAGTGAAACCTGCCCTCAAAATGTCTTGAGGGAAGTAATGGCCAAAACATTTTAAAATGTGACACATACTTGAAGCAAACACTTTGAAGAACTAAGCTGTAATCACAGTTTGAAAAATAAAACGGACATGCCTTACAGGCCAATTTCAACGGAATATGACACACATGCAGATTCAACCACAAATTGGTATCAGCTCACACCAGTCAGAATCGCCATCAGCAAGAAATCTATAAACAGTAAATGCTGAAGGTGTTGTGGAGAAATGCATACCGTGAACTTTAAGAGGGACATAACCTGGAAAGAGCCACTAATGAGAACAGAATGGAGGGGCCTTTAAAAGGTAAACATTGAGCTCCCGTATGATCCAGCCGGCCCATTCCTGGACCTATAACCTAGGAAGACAGAATTGGAAAGACACAGGCAGACAAATGTGCACTGCACAGTATTACAATAGCCAAGATATGGAAGTAACCAAGAAGTCCACCAACAGATGGGTGGACCAGGAAGAACTGCTACATGTCGAGATGGAATATTAGTTAGCGAAAGAATGAAACAATGCCATTTGCAGCACCATAGGTGAGTCTAGAAGTAATCACGCAACTTGTGGTAAGTGAGAAAGCGAAAGACACAGGTCCTATCATATCACTTATAGGTGTTACCTAAAATTCGATACCAATGAAGATATTTCCACAGAGAAGGGCAATCACAGGTTCATTAAACTTATGGTTCACCAAATGGAAAGGTGTGAGGAGTAGATACATTACGACATTGGGGTTAACAGAGATATACAAACACATGTGAAATATATAATCACCAAATACCTACGGAATACCAAGAGAGGACTACTCAATATTCTCTCATAATCTACATGGAAAAAGGATCCGACGAATAATAGATATATGTATATTTGTGAAAGAACCACATCTTGCACACCTAGAATAAACAAAACGTTGTAATCAAAGTTGCTGTGATAAAAAATAAAAAAGAGTTAAAAATACGCATAAGAAGTAATGAGCCATAACCATAAAGGGCTTTTTCCCGGCACATTCCATTCTAATTTACAACCTACAACACGACTTCCATTAAGGCTCTGTTGCCCTAGTAACCAGATTTGGTAAAGGAGAAATGCTGCCGCCTTGCGGCCGTTTCCCACAAGAGCGGCTTTAAACCCACAGCTAATGGTCACTGAACATTCACAAGGACTTGGGGCAGTAAAGGACACCTGCCCTCCAAAATTGTGCTGAGGTGGGGAATGAACAAAAAAATTCAAAACAGGCAAATCTTTCAGGAAGATAGTATGAGGTGGTAAGTTTTACTCACTCTCTTTAAAGAAAAGGAAAATGGATAAAAGCTCAACCTCAGGAAGTATTAGACTCATGCAATCTAATCTACAAAAAGGTTTCAACTCTCCCCAGTCGACTGACCATCAGCAAAAGGTCTACAAACAATAAAGGCTGCAGGCGTTTTAGAGAACTCTGTACCCTCTACTTGCTGGTGAGATGTGAAAGGGTAACAGCCAATAATGAGAACAGAAAGGAGCTGCGTTGAAAAGGAAAAATTGAGGGACCATTCAATCCAGCAGGTGAACCACTGGGTCTGTCACCTGAGAAGACCAGAATCGAGAAGACACAGGCTGCAAAAGCTGCACTGCAGCCTCATTCACAATAGCCAAGACAGTGAAGCTACCAAAATGTCCATCAACAGGTGAATGGATAAAAAGTAGTGGTCCATGTACACGATGGAATCTTAGCCATGGAAAACAATGAAACACTGCTCTTTGAGGCACCACAGATGAGCCTGGAGATAATCACAAGACATGAGGTAAGTCGGAAAGCAAAAGACCTCTATCCTATGATATCACTTATAGGCGTTATCTAATAACTGACACAAATGAACCTATTTCCACAGAGAAAGACACTCACAGACTTAGAAAACAAACTATGCTCATCTAAAAGGAAAGGTGGGGGGGAATGGATCAATTAACATCAGTGTTACTATATGGATACAAATTCATATCATATACGTATATCAAAAAGACCGACCCTATAGCAAGGGAGGTCTACGGAACACTCTGTAATATTTTACCTGGGAAGAGGATCTGTACATGCATAGACATATATAATGTACAAATGAACCAGATATTGTAAACCTAGGACAAATAATATTCTAATCTATACCCCAATTAAAAAATTTAAAAAAAAAGAAGTAATGAGACATACACTAATGGGGGTTTCTCCTAGCACATTCCATTCTAATTTACAACCTAGGAACACGACTTCCAGAAAGACTCTGCTGCCCTAGTACCCAGATTTGACAACGGAGAAATGCTGCCTCCTTGTGGCCGTTTCCCACAACAGCAGCTTTAAACCCATTGCTAAAGGTCCCTAAATATTCACCAACGTTGCAGTTCTGTAAATGACACCTGCCCTCCAAAAAAGGCCTGGGGTCGAAAATCGAGTAATAAATTCAAAAGAGGGCAACCTTCCAAGAAGACAAATTCAAGACGTATATGGTACTCATACTTTTTTCTGTTTTTTTTTTCACAGAAAGGAAAAGGCGTGGGAAAATGTTGAATTTTAGGAATTTTTAAAGACATGCAAACCCAAATTAGAAAAACCTATCAGCTCACAGCAGTCAGAATGGCCATTAGCGAAAACGGTGCAAACAATAAATGCTGAAGGGATTGTGGAGAAATGCGTACCCTCGGTTCTAAGGGCCATGTGGTAAGAGCCACTAATGAAAACACAATGGAGGTGCTTTGAAAAGGGAAACATTGAGCTACCAGTCCATCAATCACACCCACTGCTGGGCCTATCTCCTGAGAAAATGAGAATCAAAAAGTCACAGGCTGGCAATCCTGCACTCCAGCAATATTTACTATAGCCATCACTTGGAAGCAATGAAAATGTCCATCATCAGAGGAAGGAACCAAGAAGAAGTGGTCCATGTACACAAT
This sequence comes from Eubalaena glacialis, assembly GCF_028564815.1. Classification (NCBI taxonomy): domain Eukaryota; kingdom Metazoa; phylum Chordata; class Mammalia; order Artiodactyla; family Balaenidae; genus Eubalaena; species Eubalaena glacialis. Next base: position 134,288,777 of record NC_083720.1, on the reverse strand, counting down.
GGAATATTTCTCCAATAAAAACTATAAATTAAATTTAAAAAACAAACAAAAGGAAGGAGATATCAGCTTCTGTGGGTTTACCCGGGCACATTCCACTCTAATTTATCAGCGAGGAACACCGCTGGCCGGGAGGTCTGTTTCCCTAGTTACCAGAGTGGGGATCGTAGAAAGGATGCCGCCCTCTGGCCGTTACCTGCAAAAGCAGCTGTAAAGCCTGTGCTAATGGTCACTTCATATGAACAAGTACTGCAGGGCTGTAAGTGAAACCTGCCCTCAAAATGTCTTGAGGGAAGTAATGGCCAAAACATTTTAAAATGTGACACATACTTGAAGCAAACACTTTGAAGAACTAAGCTGTAATCACAGTTTGAAAAATAAAACGGACATGCCTTACAGGCCAATTTCAACGGAATATGACACACATGCAGATTCAACCACAAATTGGTATCAGCTCACACCAGTCAGAATCGCCATCAGCAAGAAATCTATAAACAGTAAATGCTGAAGGTGTTGTGGAGAAATGCATACCGTGAACTTTAAGAGGGACATAACCTGGAAAGAGCCACTAATGAGAACAGAATGGAGGGGCCTTTAAAAGGTAAACATTGAGCTCCCGTATGATTCAGCCGGCCCATTCCTGGACCTATAACCTAGGAAGACAGAATTGGAAAGACACAGGCAGACAAATGTGCACTGCACAGTATTACAATAGCCAAGATATGGAAGTAACCAAGAAGTCCACCAACAGATGGGTGGACCAGGAAGAACTGCTACATGTCGAGATGGAATATTAGTTAGCGAAAGAATGAAACAATGCCATTTGCAGCACCATAGGTGAGTCTAGAAGTAATCACGCAACTTGTGGTAAGTGAGAAAGAGAAAGACACAGGTCCTATCATATCACTTATAGGTGTTACCTAAAATTCGATACCAATGAAGATATTTCCACAGAGAAGGGCAATCACAGGTTCATTAAACTTATGGTTCACCAAATGGAAAGGTGTGAGGAGTAGATACATTACGACATTGGGGTTAACAGAGATATACAAACACATGTGAAATATATAATCACCAAATACCTACGGAATACCAAGAGAGGACTACTCAATATTCTCTCATAATCTACATGGAAAAAGGATCCGACGAATAATAGATATATGTATATTTGTGAAAGAACCACATCTTGCACACCTAGAATAAACAAAACGTTGTAATCAAATTTGCTGTGATAAAAAATAAAAAAGAGTTAAAAATACGCATAAGAAGTAATGAGCCATAACCATAAAGGGCTTTTTCCCGGCACATTCCATTCTAATTTACAACCTACAACACGACTTCCATTAAGGCTCTGTTGCCCTAGTAACCAGATTTGGTAAAGGAGAAATGCTGCCGCCTTGCGGCCGTTTCCCACAAGAGCGGCTTTAAACCCACAGCTAATGGTCACTGAACATTCACAAGGACTTGGGGCAGTAAAGGACACCTGCCCTCCAAAATTGTGCTGAGGTGGGGAATGAACAAAAAAATTCAAAACAGGCAAATCTTTCAGGAAGATAGTATGAGGTGGTAAGTTTTACTCACTCTCTTTAAAGAAAAGGAAAATGGATAAAAGCTCAACCTCAGGAAGTATTAGACTCATGCAATCTAATCTACAAAAAGGTTTCAACTCTCCCCAGTCGACTGACCATCAGCAAAAGGTCTACAAACAATAAAGGCTGCAGGCGTTTTAGAGAACTCTGTACCCTCTACTTGCTGGTGAGATGTGAAAGGGTAACAGCCAATAATGAGAACAGAAAGGAGCTGCGTTGAAAAGGAAAAATTGAGGGACCATTCAATCCAGCAGGTGAACCACTGGGTCTGTCACCTGAGAAGACCAGAATCGAGAAGACACAGGCTGCAAAAGCTGCACTGCAGCCTCATTCACAATAGCCAAGACAGTGAAGCTACCAAAATGTCCATCAACAGGTGAATGGATAAAAAGTAGTGGTCCATGTACACGATGGAATCTTAGCCATGGAAAACAATGAAACACTGCTCTTTGAGGCACCACAGATGAGCCTGGAGATAATCACAAGACATGAGGTAAGTCGGAAAGCAAAAGACCTCTATCCTATGATATCACTTATAGGCGTTATCTAATAACTGACACAAATGAACCTATTTCCACAGAGAAAGACACTCACAGACTTAGAAAACAAACTATGCTCATCTAAAAGGAAAGGTGGGGGGGAATGGATCAATTAACATCAGTGTTACTATATGGATACAAATTCATATCATATACGTATATCAAAAAGACCGACCCTATAGCAAGGGAGGTCTACGGAACACTCTGTAATATTTTACCTGGGAAGAGGATCTGTACATGCATAGACATATATAATGTACAAATGAACCAGATATTGTAAACCTAGGACAAATAATATTCTAATCTATACCCCAATTAAAAAATTTAAAAAAAAAGAAGTAATGAGACATACACTAATGGGGGTTTCTCCTAGCACATTCCATTCTAATTTACAACCTAGGAACACGACTTCCAGAAAGACTCTGCTGCCCTAGTACCCAGATTTGACAACGGAGAAATGCTGCCTCCTTGTGGCCGTTTCCCACAACAGCAGCTTTAAACCCATTGCTAAAGGTCCCTAAATATTCACCAACGTTGCAGTTCTGTAAATGACACCTGCCCTCCAAAAAAGGCCTGGGGTCGAAAATCGAGTAATAAATTCAAAAGAGGGCAACCTTCCAAGAAGACAAATTCAAGACGTATATGGTACTCATACTTTTTTCTGTTTTTTTTTTCACAGAAAGGAAAAGGCGTGGGAAAATGTTGAATTTTAGGAATTTTTAAAGACATGCAAACCCAAATTAGAAAAACCTATCAGCTCACAGCAGTCAGAATGGCCATTAGCGAAAACGGTGCAAACAATAAATGCTGAAGGGATTGTGGAGAAATGCGTACCCTCGGTTCTAAGGGCCATGTGGTAAGAGCCACTAATGAAAACACAATGGAGGTGCTTTGAAAAGGGAAACATTGAGCTACCAGTCCATCAATCACACCCACTGCTGGGCCTATCTCCTGAGAAAATGAGAATCAAAAAGTCACAGGCTGGCAATCCTGCACTCCAGCAATATTTACTATAGCCATCACTTGGAAGCAATGAAAATGTCCATCATCAGAGGAAGGAACCAAGAAGAAGTGGTCCATGTACACAATGGAATATTTCTCCAATAAAAACTATAAATTAAATTTAAAAAACAAACAAAAGGAAGGAGATATCAGCTTCTGTGGGTTTACCCGGGCACATTCCACTCTAATTTATCAGCGAGGAACACCGCTGGCCGGGAGGTCTGTTTCCCTAGTTACCAGAGTGGGGATCGTAGAAAGGATGCCGCCCTCTGGCCGTTACCTGCAAAAGCAGCTGTAAAGCCTGTGCTAATGGTCACTTCATATGAACAAGTACTGCAGGGCTGTAAGTGAAACCTGCCCTCAAAATGTCTTGAGGGAAGTAATGGCCAAAACATTTTAAAATGTGACACATACTTGAAGCAAACACTTTGAAGAACTAAGCTGTAATCACAGTTTGAAAAATAAAACGGACATGCCTTACAGGCCAATTTCAACGGAATATGACACACATGCAGATTCAACCACAAATTGGTATCAGCTCACACCAGTCAGAATCGCCATCAGCAAGAAATCTATAAACAGTAAATGCTGAAGGTGTTGTGGAGAAATGCATACCGTGAACTTTAAGAGGGACATAACCTGGAAAGAGCCACTAATGAGAACAGAATGGAGGGGCCTTTAAAAGGTAAACATTGAGCTCCCGTATGATCCAGCCGGCCCATTCCTGGACCTATAACCTAGGAAGACAGAATTGGAAAGACACAGGCAGACAAATGTGCACTGCACAGTATTACAATAGCCAAGATATGGAAGTAACCAAGAAGTCCACCAACAGATGGGTGGACCAGGAAGAACTGCTACATGTCGAGATGGAATATTAGTTAGCGAAAGAATGAAACAATGCCATTTGCAGCACCATAGGTGAGTCTAGAAGTAATCACGCAACTTGTGGTAAGTGAGAAAGCGAAAGACACAGGTCCTATCATATCACTTATAGGTGTTACCTAAAATTCGATACCAATGAAGATATTTCCACAGAGAAGGGCAATCACAGGTTCATTAAACTTATGGTTCACCAAATGGAAAGGTGTGAGGAGTAGATACATTACGACATTGGGGTTAACAGAGATATACAAACACATGTGAAATATATAATCACCAAATACCTACGGAATACCAAGAGAGGACTACTCAATATTCTCTCATAATCTACATGGAAAAAGGATCCGACGAATAATAGATATATGTATATTTGTGAAAGAACCACATCTTGCACACCTAGAATAAACAAAACGTTGTAATCAAATTTGCTGTGATAAAAAATAAAAAAGAGTTAAAAATACGCATAAGAAGTAATGAGCCATAACCATAAAGGGCTTTTTCCCGGCACATTCCATTCTAATTTACAACCTACAACACGACTTCCATTAAGGCTCTGTTGCCCTAGTAACCAGATTTGGTAAAGGAGAAATGCTGCCGCCTTGCGGCCGTTTCCCACAAGAGCGGCTTTAAACCCACAGCTAATGGTCACTGAACATTCACAAGGACTTGGGGCAGTAAAGGACACCTGCCCTCCAAAATTGTGCTGAGGTGGGGAATGAACAAAAAAATTCAAAACAGGCAAATCTTTCAGGAAGATAGTATGAGGTGGTAAGTTTTACTCACTCTCTTTAAAGAAAAGGAAAATGGATAAAAGCTCAACCTCAGGAAGTATTAGACTCATGCAATCTAATCTACAAAAAGGTTTCAACTCTCCCCAGTCGACTGACCATCAGCAAAAGGTCTACAAACAATAAAGGCTGCAGGCGTTTTAGAGAACTCTGTACCCTCTACTTGCTGGTGAGATGTGAAAGGGTAACAGCCAATAATGAGAACAGAAAGGAGCTGCGTTGAAAAGGAAAAATTGAGGTACCATTCAATCCAGCAGGTGAACCACTGGGTCTGTCACCTGAGAAGACCAGAATCGAGAAGACACAGGCTGCAAAAGCTGCACTGCAGCCTCATTCACAATAGCCAAGACAGTGAAGCTACCAAAATGTCCATCAACAGGTGAATGGATAAAAAGTAGTGGTCCATGTACACGATGGAATCTTAGCCATGGAAAACAATGAAACACTGCTCTTTGAGGCACCACAGATGAGCCTGGAGATAATCACAAGACATGAGGTAAGTCGGAAAGCAAAAGACCTCTATCCTATGATATCACTTATAGGCGTTATCTAATAACTGACACAAATGAACCTATTTCCACAGAGAAAGACACTCACAGACTTAGAAAACAAACTATGCTCATCTAAAAGGAAAGGTGGGGGGGAATGGATCAATTAACATCAGTGTTACTATATGGATACAAATTCATATCATATACGTATATCAAAAAGACCGACCCTATAGCAAGGGAGGTCTACGGAACACTCTGTAATATTTTACCTGGGAAGAGGATCTGTACATGCATAGACATATATAATGTACAAATGAACCAGATATTGTAAACCTAGGACAAATAATATTCTAATCTATACCCCAATTAAAAAATTTAAAAACAAAGAAGTAATGAGACATACACTAATGGGGGTTTCTCCTAGCACATTCCATTCTAATTTACAACCTAGGAACACGACTTCCAGAAAGACTCTGCTGCCCTAGTACCCAGATTTGACAACGGAGAAATGCTGCCTCCTTGTGGCCGTTTCCCTTAACAGCAGCTTTAAACCCATTGCTAAAGGTCCCTAAATATTCACCAACGTTGCAGTTCTGTAAATGACACCTGCCCTCCAAAAAAGGCCTGGGGTCGAAAATCGAGTAATAAATTCAAAAGAGGGCAACCTTCCAAGAAGACAAATTCAAGACGTATATGGTACTCATACTTTTTTCTGTTTTTTTTTCACAGAAAGGAAAAGGCGTGGGAAAATGTTGAATTTTAGGAATTTTTAAAGACATGCAAACCCAAATTAGAAAAACCTATCAGCTCACAGCAGTCAGAATGGCCATTAGCGAAAACGGTGCAAACAATAAATGCTGAAGGGATTGTGGAGAAATGCGTACCCTCGGTTCTAAGGGCCATGTGGTAAGAGCCACTAATGAAAACACAATGGAGGTGCTTTGAAAAGGGAAACATTGAGCTACCAGTCCATCAATCACACCCACTGCTGGGCCTATCTCCTGAGAAAATGAGAATCAAAAAGTCACAGGCTGGCAATCCTGCACTCCAGCAATATTTACTATAGCCATCACTTGGAAGCAATGAAAATGTCCATCATCAGAGGAAGGAACCAAGAAGAAGTGGTCCATGTACACAATGGAATATTTCTCCAATAAAAACTATAAATTAAATTTAAAAAACAAACAAAAGGAAGGAGATATCAGCTTCTGTGGGTTTACCCGGGCACATTCCACTCTAATTTATCAGTGAGGAACACCGCTGGCCGGGAGGTCTGTTTCCCTAGTTACCAGAGTGGGGATCGTAGAAAGGATGCCGCCCTCTGGCCGTTACCTGCAAAAGCAGCTGTAAAGCCTGTGCTAATGGTCACTTCATATGAACAAGTACTGCAGGGCTGTAAGTGAAACCTGCCCTCAAAATGTCTTGAGGGAAGTAATGGCCAAAACATTTTAAAATGTGACACATACTTGAAGCAAACACTTTGAAGAACTAAGCTGTAATCACAGTTTGAAAAATAAAACGGACATGCCTTACAGGCCAATTTCAACGGAATATGACACACATGCAGATTCAACCACAAATTGGTATCAGCTCACACCAGTCAGAATCGCCATCAGCAAGAAATCTATAAACAGTAAATGCTGAAGGTGTTGTGGAGAAATGCATACCGTGAACTTTAAGAGGGACATAACCTGGAAAGAGCCACTAATGAGAACAGAATGGAGGGGCCTTTAAAAGGTAAACATTGAGCTCCCGTATGATCCAGCCGGCCCATTCCTGGACCTATAACCTAGGAAGACAGAATTGGAAAGACACAGGCAGACAAATGTGCACTGCACAGTATTACAATAGCCAAGATATGGAAGTAACCAAAAAGTCCACCAACAGATGGGTGGACCAGGAAGAACTGCTACATGTCGAGATGGAATATTAGTTAGCGAAAGAATGAAACAATGCCATTTGCAGCACCATAGGTGAGTCTAGAAGTAATCACGCAACTTGTGGTAAGTGAGAAAGCGAAAGACACAGGTCCTATCATATCACTTATAGGTGTTACCTAAAATTCGATACCAATGAAGATATTTCCACAGAGAAGGGCAATCACAGGTTCATTAAACTTATGGTTCACCAAATGGAAAGGTGTGAGGAGTAGATACATTACGACATTGGGGTTAACAGAGATATACAAACACATGTGAAATATATAATCACCAAATACCTACGGAATACCAAGAGAGGACTACTCAATATTCTCTCATAATCTACATGGAAAAAGGATCCGACGAATAATAGATATATGTATATTTGTGAAAGAACCACATCTTGCACACCTAGAATAAACAAAACGTTGTAATCAAATTTGCTGTGATAAAAAATAAAAAAGAGTTAAAAATACGCATAAGAAGTAATGAGCCATAACCATAAAGGGCTTTTTCCCGGCACATTCCATTCTAATTTACAACCTACAACACGACTTCCATTAAGGCTCTGTTGCCCTAGTAACCAGATTTGGTAAAGGAGAAATGCTGCCGCCTTGCGGCCGTTTCCCACAAGAGCGGCTTTAAACCCACAGCTAATGGTCACTGAACATTCACAAGGACTTGGGGCAGTAAAGGACACCTGCCCTCCAAAATTGTGCTGAGGTGGGGAATGAACAAAAAAATTCAAAACAGGCAAATCTTTCAGGAAGATAGTATGAGGTGGTAAGTTTTACTCACTCTCTTTAAAGAAAAGGAAAATGGATAAAAGCTCAACCTCAGGAAGTATTAGACTCATGCAATCTAATCTACAAAAAGGTTTCAACTCTCCCCAGTCGACTGACCATCAGCAAAAGGTCTACAAACAATAAAGGCTGCAGGCGTTTTAGAGAACTCTGTACCCTCTACTTGCTGGTGAGATGTGAAAGGGTAACAGCCAATAATGAGAACAGAAAGGAGCTGCGTTGAAAAGGAAAAATTGAGGGACCATTCAATCCAGCAGGTGAACCACTGGGTCTGTCACCTGAGAAGACCAGAATCGAGAAGACACAGGCTGCAAAAGCTGCACTGCAGCCTCATTCACAATAGCCAAGACAGTGAAGCTACCAAAATGTCCATCAACAGGTGAATGGATAAAAAGTAGTGGTCCATGTACACGATGGAATCTTAGCCATGGAAAACAATGAAACACTGCTCTTTGAGGCACCACAGATGAGCCTGGAGATAATCACAAGACATGAGGTAAGTCGGAAAGCAAAAGACCTCTATCCTATGATATCACTTATAGGCGTTATCTAATAACTGACACAAATGAACCTATTTCCACAGAGAAAGACACTCACAGACTTAGAAAACAAACTATGCTCATCTAAAAGGAAAGGTGGGGGGGAATGGATCAATTAACATCAGTGTTACTATATGGATACAAATTCATATCATATACGTATATCAAAAAGACCGACCCTATAGCAAGGGAGGTCTACGGAACACTCTGTAATATTTTACCTGGGAAGAGGATCTGTACATGCATAGACATATATAATGTACAAATGAACCAGATATTGTAAACCTAGGACAAATAATATTCTAATCTATACCCCAATTAAAAAATTTAAAAAAAAAGAAGTAATGAGACATACACTAATGGGGGTTTCTCCTAGCACATTCCATTCTAATTTACAACCTAGGAACACGACTTCCAGAAACACTCTGCTGCCCTAGTACCCAGATTTGACAACGGAGAAATGCTGCCTCCTTGTGGCCGTTTCCCTTAACAGCAGCTTTAAACCCATTGCTAAAGGTCCCTAAATATTCACCAACGTTGCAGTTCTGTAAATGACACCTGCCCTCCAAAAAAGGCCTGGGGTCGAAAATCGAGTAATAAATTCAAAAGAGGGCAACCTTCCAAGAAGACAAATTCAAGACGTATATGGTACTCATACTTTTTTCTGTTTTTTTTTCACAGAAAGGAAAAGGCGTGGGAAAATGTTGAATTTTAGGAATTTTTAAAGACATGCAAACCCAAATTAGAAAAACCTATCAGCTCACAGCAGTCAGAATGGCCATTAGCGAAAACGGTGCAAACAATAAATGCTGAAGGGATTGTGGAGAAATGCGTACCCTCGGTTCTAAGGGCCATGTGGTAAGAGCCACTAATGAAAACACAATGGAGGTGCTTTGAAAAGGGAAACATTGAGCTACCAGTCCATCAATCACACCCACTGCTGGGCCTATCTCCTGAGAAAATGAGAATCAAAAAGTCACAGGCTGGCAATCCTGCACTCCAGCAATATTTACTATAGCCATCACTTGGAAGCAATGAAAATGTCCATCATCAGAGGAAGGAACCAAGAAGAAGTGGTCCATGTACACAATGGAATATTTCTCCAATAAAAACTATAAATTAAATTTAAAAAACAAACAAAAGGAAGGAGATATCAGCTTCTGTGGGTTTACCCGGGCACATTCCACTCTAATTTATCAGCGAGGAACACCGCTGGCCGGGAGGTCTGTTTCCCTAGTTACCAGAGTGGGGATCGTAGAAAGGATGCCGCCCTCTGGCCGTTACCTGCAAAAGCAGCTGTAAAGCCTGTGCTAATGGTCACTTCATATGAACAAGTACTGCAGGGCTGTAAGTGAAACCTGCCCTCAAAATGTCTTGAGGGAAGTAATGGCCAAAACATTTTAAAATGTGACACATACTTGAAGCAAACACTTTGAAGAACTAAGCTGTAATCACAGTTTGAAAAATAAAACGGACATGCCTTACAGGCCAATTTCAACGGAATATGACACACATGCAGATTCAACCACAAATTGGTATCAGCTCACACCAGTCAGAATCGCCATCAGCAAGAAATCTATAAACAGTAAATGCTGAAGGTGTTGTGGAGAAATGCATACCGTGAACTTTAAGAGGGACATAACCTGGAAAGAGCCACTAATGAGAACAGAATGGAGGGGCCTTTAAAAGGTAAACATTGAGCTCCCGTATGATCCAGCCGGCCCATTCCTGGACCTATAACCTAGGAAGACAGAATTGGAAAGACACAGGCAGACAAATGTGCACTGCACAGTATTACAATAGCCAAGATATGGAAGTAACCAAGAAGTCCACCAACAGATGGGTGGACCAGGAAGAACTGCTACATGTCGAGATGGAATATTAGTTAGCGAAAGAATGAAACAATGCCATTTGCAGCACCATAGGTGAGTCTAGAAGTAATCACGCAACTTGTGGTAAGTGAGAAAGCGAAAGACACAGGTCCTATCATATCACTTATAGGTGTTACCTAAAATTCGATACCAATGAAGATATTTCCACAGAGAAGGGCAATCACAGGTTCATTAAACTTATGGTTCACCAAATGGAAAGGTGTGAGGAGTAGATACATTACGACATTGGGGTTAACAGAGATATACAAACACATGTGAAATATATAATCACCAAATACCTACGGAATACCAAGAGAGGACTACTCAATATTCTCTCATAATCTACATGGAAAAAGGATCCGACGAATAATAGATATATGTATATTTGTGAAAGAACCACATCTTGCACACCTAGAATAAACAAAACGTTGTAATCAAATTTGCTGTGATAAAAAATAAAAAAGAGTTAAAAATACGCATAAGAAGTAATGAGCCATAACCATAAAGGGCTTTTTCCCGGCACATTCCATTCTAATTTACAACCTACAACACGACTTCCATTAAGGCTCTGTTGCCCTAGTAACCAGATTTGGTAAAGGAGAAATGCTGCCGCCTTGCGGCCGTTTCCCACAAGAGCGGCTTTAAACCCACAGCTAATGGTCACTGAACATTCACAAGGACTTGGGGCAGTAAAGGACACCTGCCCTCCAAAATTGTGCTGAGGTGGGGAATGAACAAAAAAATTCAAAACAGGCAAATCTTTCAGGAAGATAGTATGAGGTGGTAAGTTTTACTCACTCTCTTTAAAGAAAAGGAAAATGGATAAAAGCTCAACCTCAGGAAGTATTAGACTCATGCAATCTAATCTACAAAAAGGTTTCAACTCTCCCCAGTCGACTGACCATCAGCAAAAGGTCTACAAACAATAAAGGCTGCAGGCGTTTTAGAGAACTCTGTACCCTCTACTTGCTGGTGAGATGTGAAAGGGTAACAGCCAATAATGAGAACAGAAAGGAGCTGCGTTGAAAAGTAAAAATTGAGGGACCATTCAATCCAGCAGGTGAACCACTGGGTCTGTCACCTGAGAAGACCAGAATCGAGAAGACACAGGCTGCAAAAGCTGCACTGCAGCCTTATTCACAATAGCCAAGACAGTGAAGCTACCAAAATGTCCATCAACAGGTGAATGGATAAAAAGTAGTGGTCCATGTACACGATGGAAT